>NW_026869528.1:0-165327 GCF_023558535.2 Drosophila nasuta
TGCTGCGAAGCGAGAAACAAGGCCTTGAAGGCAGCAAAACCAATCCTGCGAACAAAATTTTAATTACACGGAGTCCTCCTATGACACTATAAAACTTCTCTTACCAAATAATAGCAAAGACAATAAAAATTTCCCAATAGCGCTCGATGCCTTCCGATTTAAATCTTCAATAATTACGCGTCTATGTACGCAGCCGGTCATTAGAAAAATGACCAAACCGGAACCGGCTTTCACTAAGTTGGCCGCGCTCAAGCTGATGCAGCTGGCGCAGATGTCAAAGCTGAGCTTTCCAGTGCAACCGATGCACTTCAAGCTTATCAGCAGTTTTACAGCACTGCTCGGCTTATCAGCTGCTTACAGCGCTGCTTTAAGCTCAACTCGACAGACTAACAAGTGCATACTTTAGGAGCTACTTGCAGCAACATCAACCTTGACTTAAACTTAGTAAACTTTTAGGCCGAATTCAATACACGTTGCTGTAGGCGCCGTTACAGAGCTCAGTCGAAGATCTTGAGAACCATCACCGGGGCACCGTGGTACGTTCGCAACGAAAACATACAACGCGACTTAAACATCCTACCAGTCAAAGAAGGGATCGCAGAACAGAAGGAAAAGTACATTTTCTTTTATCCGACCCGTCGAATATCCGTCCTCCTCGTTGTTAAGCTTCTTGAAAGCGTAAGCCTGTAGCTGCTGCTGCAGCTTATTACGAGTCGTCACATTCGTTGTAAACAGCCAACGCAACAAATTATTATCAATTTGAGCCATGTGAGCTAACGCTACTGATACCGCAATCTCCTCCAAATTCTTTGCCTTCCACTTAGAGAGCAATAGGGTGACAATGCGACCGCCGTACTCAGCGAAACTCTCTCCAGTTTTGGGACGTCCGTTCGAAATGTTCATCAGTATGGTAGAAGTTGTCTCAATGCCCACGAAACGTTGGATGAAGAGTTCCTTACACTGCGGCCATGTGATGCCAGCGAAGCATATTTGGGACAGCCTTTGGGATGCACTGCCTTCTAATGCTTTGCTTAACGCAATCACAAGCGCACTGCCTTCGAGAGCATTATCCGCAAAATGAAGTCTACTGTAGTACACCAAGCTGATGCATCTGCTCCAGCGGTGTCAGGGCAAAACTTGGGTAGAGTGACGTGGAGTGCTCTCCCGTCTATTGCCGGTGCTCTTGGTGCCTGCATGGATTTTATTATTTCCATTAAATTGCTATTTTGCCCTTCTAAGGCTGCCCTATATACGCTAGAGCTGTCCTCTTTGGCGGAGCCAATCCCACTTCTGATGTCGGCGGCAAGGGTATGTCGGTCGGCGGCAAGGGTATGTTATCCATGGTGATACTTTTGATAATTGAAGCAGCTGCTCAGCGAGTTCCGATCGGTTCGAATACCCAAGCTCAACTGACTATTTCAACACACGCGCTCACGTCACAAACTCACTCAAGTCGAGCGCATGCAGCCATCTCTGTCTTACTCAAGACTCTTGGTATCTTACCATCGAACCTCACTCAGCAGCAGAGCGTTTCTGCCTCTGCTGCCGTGCTTTCGCTCAATATCAACTAGTAAGGCAGAAGCAGGAATTCCCCGAATTCCCAAATTACCAGAATGCTACATTTACTAGGAATCACACTGCGACAGATGGGGACGGGGATGCCAGTATGGTAAAGCTGCTGATTGGCTTTAACATGGCAAAGTCCAGCGCGATCCATATATGGCTGAACTCAAGCAGCTCATCGCCTCCACGTGGCGTCTCTGGTAAGAGCCCCTTTGTCGCCAACATGGGGCTGGCTAAGATGAGAAGGCGGGCAGGCCTGTGAGAAATCACTGAATGGCTAGAAATCCAGTACGGATCTGTACCCAGATTGGGCGGCGTACTGGTTAGTACTGTCCCATATTGGGCGGCTAGTTTTTCTTCGGGTAGCTACACCGTCTCATCTATGGGAGTACCCCTGGCAGAAGGGATAAAATGCAATCGGTTAGTTATAACCTAAAGGAGAGTGGTAAAGGAATTTCTATTACGGTGCAGGGTGTCGGAAGCCCAGTACCGCCGGCTGTGAGGGGTGAGCAAGCGGGCCCCGGCCGTCGATATCCAGCGACCGCAATGCTACTTGGCCTCTCTAGCAAATAATGTTACAAGTAACGTGACCTCAAATCACATCAGCGTGCCGATCCCAATGGCAGGAAGCAAGTCCCCACCGGTTTCGCCCTCACGCCCATTGGACTTATCAACAGCATGGCACAACGCGGACCTCAGCGAAATCTTAAAGGAAATGCAAAGTAGAATCAGCCTACTGGTGACAGCCTTCGAGACGCAGCGACACGTCACCAAGGGGTCCAATGATGCTATAACGGAATTGGCTGCGCTCAATAATAGAGCGATGATGCTGCAAAGGGGTATACCGAAGGATGTTGCTGGCACAAACGTCGCTACCCAAACAGTGCCAGCCCCAAAAAGAAGAAGAGCCCTCCAGCCGCTAAGGCCGTGAAGACAGCAAAAGTGATAACCCAAAGGAGCAAGTGCAACACAAACGGGAAGACCAACGAGAAGACCGGAGCCAACGCCCCATGGCCACAACCTACGCAGAGGCTGCTAAAGTATCTAGCCACAATGGCAATGCAGGAAGAATTGTGAAGCCCAAACAGCTACGCAAGAAACCTGAGGCACCTCTTATGCGGATATATTGCGGAAACTGAAAGGTTACCCCCGGCTGGACGAATTTGGCAAGCACGTGCGCAGAATCAGAAGGGAGACCTGATCCTAGAACTGGATGGCAAAGCAGATGGTGGAGTGAGCAAAATGCGAGAAGGCATTGCAGACTCTCTCAACAATATTGCCACTGTACGTTCCGGTATGCAAAGAACTGTACTGAAATGCAGCGGCATTGATGAGGCAACGACCACGGGGATCTACTCCAATGTCTAGCGGCCCAATTCCCGAGCATCTTTAGCCCTGAGGTGAAAGGTTTTAGGAGGATGCGGGACGGGACCCAAACAGCGACTGTAATGCTAGATGTTAAGGATGGGATCACAGTTCTGAAAAGGTACTATTACCGTGGGCTGGTCAAGGTGCCGACTAACCCAAGATAATAGGCGGTAGGTAGATGGATCTGACTGCTGCTTACGGTGTGGGGCTAAAGGACACAAAGCCAAGGGATGCACATCAAAGCCGAGATGCTTGATTTGCGGTGATGGGAAGGACAGGAACCACCCGACTGGCGGGTTTGCCTGCCCCATCCTGCCCCAAAGCAATCGGAGGATAAGAGCAAGCAACATGCAAGATCACGTTAGGATTGCCCAATTAAATGTGAATCACTGTTCGGCTGCCCAGAGCCTTCTGCAACAGACCGAACGGGAACGGAAGATTGATATTATGTTGCTCAGTGAACCCTATATCTCGAGTGTAGGGAATGCAGGGGTGATCCTAGACAGTTTGGGAAAGGCAGCAATCCAATGCTGCACAGGAACTCAGATTGAAGAAGTACAGACCCCTCCTGTGCACACGGTAAATTAAAGGAGTCCACTTTTACAGCTGCTACGCTCCCCAAGCGACTCCTATGAGCAATTCTAAGCGATGCTGGACTCGTTGGTGCACCATGCAAGAGGGCGTACCCCGGTTGTGATAGCGGGGACTTTAATGCCTGGCCAGAATTGTGGAGGAACTCTTCCCACCACAGGCTACGCTTTGGCAGCCGGCACATACAACCCCCGAGGCGACGTTTTCCAGGATCACCCCTGAGGAAATAGTGCAAGCCGCCAGGAGGATAAGGCCTAGTAAGGCTCCTGGGCTGGATGGAATACCGGGTGTAGTTGTAAAGGCCATAGCAGATGCTAAGCCTGAAATATTCAGCAGTACCTTTCAGCAGTGCCTTGTTGAAGGGATATTCCCAAGCAAGTGGAAAAATCAACGACTTCTCCTTACCCCGAAGGAAAAGGTAACAGCACAGATGCCAGTGGGTACCACCCTCTATGCCTGCTGGACATCGTTGGTAAGCTGTTCGAACGAGTTTTGTATCGCCGTATTGAAGAAATAACTGAAGGACCCAGTGGACTATCGAACCAACAGTACGGGTTCCGAAAGGATCGAAGTACCCTGGACGCGCTGAATAAGGTTCGAGACATTGCCCAAAAATGCGTTAGCCGGACAAAGATGGCTAGGAGGAGCCAAGGAATACTGTGCCATAATCACTCTAGACGTGAAGAATGCCTTCAACACGGCTAAGTGGATCAGCATCCTTAGCGCTATGCACAATATGGGAATCCCTACATATCTCAAGAATATTGTTGGTAGCTATTTTAGAGAGCGGATACTTTGGTACGACACAACTGAAGCCCCAGAAAGTACCGAGTCTCGTCGGGAGTTCCACAAGGTTCGGTGCTCGGCCCAATCCTGTGGAACATAATGTACAACGGCATCTTATCCATAAGAAAGCCAGGCAACGCGGAGCTATACTGCTTCGCGGCCGACGTAGCAATTACAGCTGTAGCAAAACTCTGACGGAACTCCAAGCCGTCTGTAACGTTACAATCAGTGCAGCCACTGGTTGGCTAGAAAGTGTAGGGTTAAAGATAGCAGCGCACAAGACAGAAGTAGTACTGCTCAGCAGTAGAAAAGCTGTAGAGACACTGCAGATCACGGTAGGCGGGGTACAGCTTGCTTCATCTAAGTCGCTGAAATACCTGGGGTCCTTATCGACCACAGACTCAACTTTAGCGACCACGCTAGATATGCCAGCAGAAAGGCAGCCATGACGACTACAACGCTAGCCAGATTAATGCCTAACGTGGGTGGACCAAGGATGCCAGCAAGGAGGCTACTCGTATCGGTTGCGAAGGCGTCTTTACTGTATGCAGCACCAGTATGGTATAAAGCTACGGTAAAGGCGTCGTACCTTAAAGGGCTCGGGCCGTCTACAGAACTATGGCCCTAAGACTCATCAGAGGGTTTAGGACCATATCAGAGGATGCGGCACTCGTCCTCGCAGGTATGTTACCCGTAGATTTAGAAATCAGGGCGCTGACATTAATGCGAGACGGAGTCAACCGGACGTCAGCATACGAGCGACAACTAGAGGAGTGGCAGAGCAGATGGGAGTCATCGCAAAAGGGGCGATGGACATTTGAGCTGATCCCAGACATCGCCACGTGGTTGGAATGCAAACATAAGGAGCTGGACTAACATCTCACCCAGTTCCTTACTGACCGCGGCTGCTTCAGAGGATACCTGGAAAGATTCCACCATGTAGATACCCCCATTGTATGTTCTGTATGGACAATGTGGAATCAGCGGAGCATATCCTGCTACACTGCTCAAGATTTGTAAATTATAGAGACCAAATAGGCGGACTTATTGGAGTAGCCTTTAGACCGAGGACCTTATCGATGCAATGATGGCAGACGAGGAGTCCTGAATGTGGAAAGACCCTCATCATTAAAATGATGAAGAAAGTGCGAGCTGACGAGGTAGCTAGCAGACCAGACAGTCAGTAGCTGATCTGCGACCAGCCTCGCCTTGCATATGAGGAAATTACAAAATGACGACAGTGTGCTTAGGAGCACACCATCCTGCTCGTCGAAGTAGTATCATAATTGACAGTCCCGGCGAGCTTATACGGGACAGAAGAGCATACGGAGGTTTTAGTGCGTAAAATCGCACATACCCTTCTACAGGAGTAGAGGGATCTTATTGAAGACTTTCCTGCCGGGGTGCAACACCAAAAAAAAAAATAAATAAAGACTGCGACAGATACATTATCATGTTTTGATGAAGAGAGCTGGTTGTACAGATCAGTTATCTGACTGTTAAACAGATCAGCTAGCCGTTCTTTAAACAGACCTGGTTGTATCGAACAGGTAGCTGTTCTTTAAACAGACCTGGTTGTACAGATCAGGTATCCGGTTCTGATAACGGACCTGTTTCTGTTAACAGACCTGTTTCAATTTCCCATACCGCGTTTAAAATGATGAAATTAAATTTCAAATACATTTATTCACCTAATGTAAAAGGTGAAAAGTGCTGAAAAAGAAAGCTGAAAATTCCCCAATTTCCCAAGAAAGCTGAAAATTCCCAATTTTACCATTCCCTATTTAAAAAATATTTAAATTTAATTTGTTAATAGAATTTATTGTTTTCTTTGTTTTTATTCAATTACATTTTCAAATGGAAAAAATATTTCCATCATCCAGTTTTGTTAGAGTATAATTACTCGTATTTAATTCCTTAATGTGCACAACACTAACTACATCATACCGTGTCGGGAGGTAAATAAAATGCTTTTCCAATGTTAATTTTATGGAATTAGCATTAAATTTACTAGGAACCCTAGACGCTCCATAGATTCTCTATTCCTTATTCCTTGGTAGAGCGTCGAAAGGTAGCTTCTTCTTTTCCGTTATTCTATTCAAATAATTCTCCGTTGTTTGAACGTTGATGTCATCGGAGAGGAATGGGATGTCGTCAGCATGAGGAGTAATAAGAGAAAGATTAACTTCAGTGAAAACAATCTCCTATCCGTTGGTCACCTCCTTTGAGTGTGTGTAGTAGCGCTGGTGCTATTCACAGCTGCTACTGCGTGCTCCTGGTGGTGATGATTCTGCTGCTGCTGATGTTGTTGGTGAGTGCTGATGACTGAATGATATTTTCCTTCGAGTGGCTGGCTGATTTTATACTTGTCACTTTCCCCTTCCACTATTGTTTTCAAAGGTTTTCATTATCTAAGGACGTTTTCTTTTGATTGGTTGACTTTCTACCTGTTGCTACCTGTAGGACTTCTCAAGTGCTAGAGAAGGACAACCAACCCACTGAAAAGTGTCTCCCTACCCTTCAACCGACATACACACCATTAAAAATTCTAAACACAAATGTCCGCAGCTTGCAGTCCCAAAATTTTGTAAACGTTTATAATTGTACGTATTGTTTTTCCTAAATATCTGACTACTTCTAATGGTGGTTGTAAATTCCCAAAACTATCGAAATAATAAGAATCTGATCCTCTCTTGTAATAAGCTACACAATGCGTTCCATTCGATATTGAGTCTGCTAAATTTATTATTCCACACTCGAAATTATGTTGAAAATTGAGTAATTGATCTTTCACATAAACACCTCGAAAATGAGGAATCTTTCTAAAGGCACATTTCATTATATCAAAGTTTGATAATGTTCTCTGGGGTAGCTTACCTATTAGTTTTTTGAATGCGTTTTTGTCTTTGATTAGTTCTAGCAAATGATATACCATATCCATTTTTGTATGTTTGTAAATACAAGCCAGCTCCCAATGCAACCGTTTCCATTTTTTATGCCTCTTGTTTTCCTCTAGATGTTGTTTAGCCATCTTTGCATTGTTAATAGATTTTACTACTGCTGCACTACCTGACGCCAAACTACCCACAGCGCTCAGAGCTGTTAAAATTGGGACAAGTGGTAAGAACCCACCTATCTTGGGTATATTTATAACCCGTGGAATAACAACATTTTTCCTACATCCCATCGAGTTCGATACTGCTTGACGTGCAACTTTTATTGCACTCAAGATATCAAGCGGTTTATTCTTTTTCAATTCCTTTGTAGCCTTTTTGATTATTATAGTCAATGATGTTTTCACTCTTTTCTTTCTCTCCTGATGTGATTCCATTCCAAATTTTTTCATGTTTGTTACAAAGTATGCTGTTGCTCTCTCTCCAATACTACTGTCTAACGCTTTTACACGATTCCAAGTCTTTTCAATTAAAACTTAAAGCTGACTCAGTGATTTGGTAGATTCGACAGCTTGATATAGTAATTTTCCATGTGTTGTGCTATTTCATCTCGGACCGGAAGTATATTCAAGTCTCGCTGAATGTTTTCACTCCGAACGTACCACGGTGCCCCGGTGATAGTTCTCAGGATCTTTGCTTGGGCTCTCTGCACGATTTCTACGTTGCTGTTGCTGGCGCTCCCCACAACTGAGAGCCATAAGTCCAATTTGGTTTCAAAACGGAGTTGTAGAGTAGGACTTTGTAATCCAGAGGAGGTGAGCCAATGCAGACTGTTCGCCTTCAGCCTTAGGTGAGTTCGTTTAGCCGTCTGTCGAGATGTACGCCAAGATACGTTACTTCATCTGATTGAGGAAGCACGGTGTTGTTAAGTGTAAGGTTGGGGCAATTTCGTCTATTTAAGGTAAAAGTTACGTGTTTACATTTTTGCTCATTTTCTTTTATACGCCAGTCTGAGAGCTATTTCTCTACAGCGTCTAGATGGGTCGCAAGTTGCGCTGAAGCTTGTTGTGGAAATTTAGATCGGCTAAGGATCGCGGTGTCGTCAGCAAACGTAGACATAGACAGTTGTCTACTCGTAGGGATATCAGAAGTGTAGAGTAGATATAAAGTCGGCCCGAGAACGCTGCCTTGAGGAACACCAGCTTCGATATAATGTTCAGCTGACTTGACGGTATTGCATCTTACTACAAATATCCTGTTGTAAAGATATGACTTCAAGAGTTTATGCATGCTATTTTGATTTTGTGCATTAGGCCGTCAAGCCATACCATGTGGAATGCTTAAGAGACGTCCAAAAATACCGCAGTGCAGTACTCCCTATTCTCGAATGATGTTCGAATTTCTGATGTGAACCGAATTGATGTGCTGGGATACTATTGTGTCTTCTTAAGTATGGTATGATACGGGTTAGAAGCATTTCTCAAAGAGTTTTGATAGAAAGTAGGCTTATTGGTTTATATGAGGAGGTGAGCGTGTGGTCTTTTCCTGGCTTTGGTATCATTATGATGATTGACTTTTTCCACGTATTCGGGAAGCAGCCGATTCTTGTAATCGCGTTGAAGAGTTGGCATATAGTACCAACAGCACATAGTGCTGCTTTTTATAGTTTTATGACTTCATATACTTGAAATATTATACAATTGGTTCGGCAATAGGAAAGTCCACTTCTGTTTGCAAACGTATATTAGGCAGGTTTGTTACTGGATTTGGCTGGGAAACATTTTGAAGGTGGGCAGCGAACGTGTCGGCCCAGCAACCTGCAGGGTTCCTTATTGGCGTAACCGTTACTGTTGGTGAGCTCAAGGTTAAGTGAGCTTTCCAAAGTGGGAATTTTGAGCTGGTTGGTGATAGTTGCTCTATATAGCGCTGTTGGGATCTGTCTTCTTATTGTCGTAGAGCCTGGGTGAGTCGACGTGAAGCTTCTTTTGACTGTTGCTTTGCAGATGACGATCGAGATAATTGCCATTCGCGTCGGGAGAGACGCTTTGCCAGAACTAGCTGCTCTATTTCTGCATTCGTGTGCTTTGTGTTATGTTGTATATTTTGCCTAAGTGGTGTTGCGATTCGAGCCGCTGAAGCCAAAACTGTCTTGAGATTGTTTACGGTTCTGTTGATGTCATCTTCGTCGGTTAGCCGTGGTGTAATTTCAATGTGTGAACTTAAGTATTTTTAATTTGAGCCAGTTTGTGCTGTTAGAGGTTAACATGACGGGGTTGTCATTACTAACTGGCTGTTGGTTTAGGCTAAAGAGTACAGGCGAGTGGTCTGATGATAGATCCGGGAGAGAACAGGCGCTAATCAGATTACGTGGGATGTTTTTGTAACTGGGAAGTCAATCAAGTCTGGCAATTTTCTTGGATCACTAGGCCAGAGAATAGGTGAACCAGGGGAAACGCAGATAAGTTTGTTGCTAGGTTTTTATTGTTTGATACATTTAAATTCAGGGCTTCGGATATCGTTAAGCGAGAAGGACAGTATACCGCGGCTAGTGCTATATTGTGATAACCCAACCATATATTGATAGATGTGGCTTGCAGATAGCTAGTTGCCAACGCATTGTGGAAGTGGTGTTTAATGCGGTTCTTAATCAGTATTTCAGTGCCTCCATGGGGCTTTCCATCAGGATGATTTGTACTGTAGAACAAATACCCTCGGATTTGGAAATTGTATTTGTTGGTAAGTTCGGTTTCTGCAAGTAGAATTACGTCGATTTCATTGTCAATCATGAAGTGTGCTAACTCATTTTGTGCCGTGGAACGCCGTTGGCATTCCACAGTGCAATGCGTAGGAGAGCCATTGATTATTTTAATAGTGTGTTTTGGAGCATCTGAATCAAAATATTTTGATTTGTCATCAGACTTTGCATGGTTGTTCGCATAAAACCAATGAATTCCTTTATGCTTTGTTGCAGTCTGAGTATCATCGTTTCCATTTTATATTCTTTGTGCTCTGCGGGTTGGGACTGTAGGTGGTGATTGGTCAGTGCAAGCAGGGCTCGCCTGATTCGATTTTATAACGCTTGCAAAGCTTACGTTTTTGTTACGTTGGAACTACCGAGTGATGACCTGGGTGCTGACGAAAAGAAACTACAGGCGTGAGTTTGGAGGGTACTAATGGTGCGTTGTGGGATCGCGTTGTTAAGCCTCTATGGTTGATCCGACTTTTTAGCTCCTTGTATACTTAACAGCCTCTGTAGTTTGCGTTGCTTACCGCCGCAGTTACTACATTTTTAGTGGTTCGGTCCTTTTGTGCTTTACATTCAGCAGATGTATGCAGTACACCGCAAGCTACGCATACAGAGCGGAGTGTGCAATTTGGCAATTTGCGCACTGGACCGGGCCATTACGTTTGTGCGGCTCTTCGACTGCAATTCTGCGGTGCAGTAAGTACTGGAGTTTGTAGATGGGATACACTTCATTTTTCTTGAGGGCCTTGGAGTCAGGGACGAGTTCCACTTTGAAGAGAAGTTGCGGTTTTTGTTTCTATTGCGGATATTGTGACGAACACCACGAGGTTCTACTCGTCTAAGCCTACATTGTCTAGCTAACTTGCCGGCTCAGTTCAGGGCTGGGGTGGGTCTTTGGCTTCGACTGGGTAGTAAGTCATCATAAATTAAAGTGTAGACAGAGTGTAATACTAGGGAGAGGTTCAGTACTCATTTCGCATTATCTCAAACGCTCGCATATTCAGTGCCCAATTAGAATTAAAAGTTTAGCACATCATTGTTTTCTTCTCCGTGATATACAGTAATTTAATAAACATACTTCATTTTGTTTATAAAAATTATCTCTAGTTAACAATAGTGCTTGATTTATTGAGCTTTTTATTTATCGTTACGTTAATTTGTTTTACTTAAACGGTTGTATTCATGACTTAATAATACGAAAGATAGAGAACCAACACGGAACACACGGAATTGAGAACCTCCCAATCACAACCCCAATCAACATTGTATCCAGACACGGCTATGCCGAACTTACGCACTTTCCATCGATGTTAGCAGGCCTGATAACTGATGAATCCGTCGTAGCATATATGCTTGTTGATGTTAGCTGTTAAAGATGATAAAGGGTTATGGTTATCAGGCTATCAAATCCGTATGTACCCCATGTTGACTGTATAAAAAGTCGAAAAAATGAGTTAGTCGATTTTGACAAGTACTAAATATAAATTAAATTTAATTTTTCAGTTTTTCCAAACCATCTTGGCACTCTTAGTGCATTTTACGAACGAAAACAATCAAATGCAGATGGTGCCGGCGTGTTTTTTGTGGAGCCGTAGATCTCTCGTCGGAAGATCTACGCTCCTTTGAACGTCTCTAGTATCGCCTTCGCTTAGCCGCTATCGAATACCGTTTGATAATCTGCAGCGAAGATTCGCTGCCGCAAGATTATTGCCTTATTCCCACTCTAGCTGGCTGTTCGCAGCGAGGTTCGCTGCCTTCACCAAAACTCCCTTAGGCTTGCAGGTTAGGGTGAATATCCGCGTGCGCTTCACAAGTGGCACCTGTTCAACAGGGGAAAGGCGAGGATCGCTATGTGCAACACCTATTCCACTCTATGGAGCGTCTAGCGGGTGCAATTGCCAGTGGTATGGCCAATAAGCTGCATAAAATAACATTTTTACCGCAAGATCTAATCAGATTGACACTACTTACCAATCAGTGGCAAAGAGAAAATTTAGCACTTCTAAATTCTCTAATAGAGCCGGCCAATCCACAAATCGACAAAAGAAAACCTTATATGCCAGAATTGTTGGCTTGGTTGCAGTGTTATTTTATATTTATTTTTGCAATTTTTCTTTGCAAATTTTGGTCTGATGTGAACATATGTTCTCAGTGAAAAGTTGCAAAAGTGAAGATGGCTGCCCTTAGTGAGTGCTCAAAGCATCTCTGTGTGGATCAATGCAATACTTACTCCCCGTTCGATAGACTCAACAGTTGAGCTATGCTAAGTGGAGTTGCCAACTTAATTAAGGCTTTGGCGCATCAGCTGATGCTTTGATTTGTGACAATCAGATGTTTATTTTTTGCAACTTTAATTTAGACAACTACCTCACAACAGCAGATTTTAATCGAGAGTTCAATCGAAGATGTAAAATCTGAAAGAAGGTAGTTACTCTTTGAATTCCACAAGTCTTTAGCATGAAATTGACCAATTTCCTTGCCCTCTAAATTTTCTAATAGGTATAAGGCCTGTCCAATTTTTCGCTTTACTCGTGCTGTAAGGCCGACTGGTGCAAGCTAAGCGTTGAAATTGTTTGCCATATTGCTCAGTACCCAGTTACGCTTAATTACTGTCTGGCCAACTTCAAAGGTTCGTTGTTTAGTACGAAGGTTATACGATCTCTGATTCTTTTCATATGCCTTTTTCAGATATTTGTGAATATCAGCACGGATTTTAGAGAATTTATCAGCACGCTGGAGTCGAGCAGTTCCTTCACTTAAGAGATTCAAATTTTTAAGCACTGTGTAGTCTTTACCATGCGTCATCATATGCTGTCCAAATACAACATAGTATGGCGACGCGCCTATCGATTGATGTATGTTATTGCGTAGAGCACAATTGATACTGCTAACATATATATATTTCCATTCTCGCTGGTCTGATCGAATAAATGATCTTAACGCCGCATTAATGGATCTATTGACTCTTTCAGCTGCATTACTTTGAGGGAATATGCTCCAGTGAACATGTGTTTAATACCATACGAAGACAAAAATGCAGCGAATTCTCGGCTTTTAAACTGAGTGCCGTTATCGCTGATTATGAACTCTGGTGTGCCAAAACAGTTAAATACAGTGTTGCGCAAGTGATCAATGATTATTAAAGTCGAGAATTTCTTAACTGGTATAAGGAATGTGAATTTTGAAAGATGGTCTAGGATGATAAAAATTCCAATATTACCAAGTTTTGAGCGTGGAAACGGACCTATGAAATCTATGTAGAGTCTTTTGAAATACTCGCTCACTAATTGTTTGAATACCCATTGGCGGCTTTAGATTTTGTGTTGGGTATTTTGAGGTTTGACATATTTCGCATTTGCTGATAAAGTCTCGCACTTCCACTACCATTCGTGGCCAATAAAATGCCTACGAATGCGTTCTAGACATTTCGCTGTGCCGCAATGTGCTGACGTTGGGGTACAATGAGCTGAAACTATCACCGAATTTCTGAGAGATGTAGGGACGTACAGTTTCCAGCCATCGCCAATATCTTCGCTGACGTCGGCAGGCAATACTGCTCTGTGATATAAATATCCGTCTATGATTTTGAAATCCGGAAGATTGGATTTGCTCATCTTCTCTTTTAACTCAACATAATCACTTTCAAGAAATGCATCCGAGTTCAAATCTATCTCTGGTAGTATTTCGAGCTCAACAACATCTACATTTTCTTCGAATGCTCTGGATAGAGTGTCAGCGACTACATTTTGACTGCCCTTTCGATGTTCGATCTGAAAATCCATTCCTTGTAGCTTTAACGCCCATCGAGCAAGTCTGCCATGAAGGTCTGTTTGATTCATCAACCATTTCAGACTTGCATGATCGGTTATAACTTTGAATGATTGGCCTTCTATATACATACGAAATCGCTTAATGGCTAATACAACTGCCAAGCATTCTAGTTCCGTTGTAGAATAATTTCGTTGTGCTTTGTTCAACTTTTTGACATACAGGCAATGGGTAGTTCGTTGCCTTCTGCATCAAGTTGAGCTAATACGGCGCCGATGCCATATGTTGAAGCGTCACATTGCACTATGAATGGCAACTCATAGTTGGGATGACGCAAAAACGGAGCAGCACACAGTCTATGTTTTATAGCTTCGAACGCATGTTGGGCCTCTTCATTCCATTCAAATTTCTTTCCTTTTAGCAGCTCTGTTAGGGCAAAGATGACCGTTGAGTACTGGGGAATAAAACGCTGGTACCAACCAGTCATGCCCAGGAATCGTCTCAGTTGGCGTCTGGACTGTGGCACCGGAAATTCGGAAACAGCTTGTACTTTCATTGGATTTACTCGAAGTGTGCCTTCTCCTACTACATGGCCTAAGTAATCTACTTCTCGTATACCAAATTGACTTTTGGCAACATTTATTGTTAATCCCGCTTTTCGTAATCTATTTGCCACTTCGGTCAGATGTAGTAAGTGGTCTTCAAAGTAAGAGGACATGACCAATAGATCATCTAGGTATACGAATACGTGTTCCTTCATGTCATAGGGAATTACTTGATCCATAAGACGACACATTGTATGAGGTGAGCTACACAAGCCAAATGGCATCCGAGTAAACTGATACAAGGGTCTATTTGGTACCGTAAAAGCAGTTTTTGGTCGCGCTTCTTTGTCTAGAGGAATTTGCCAAAAGGCATCTTTTAAATCGATCTTGGAAATGCACTTAACAGATGGCAATCGACTTAGAAGACCTTCTAAGCTAGGCATGGGATATGCGTCCTTCTTCGTCACTGCATTTAGCTTTCGAGAATCAAGACATAGGCGATCTTTGCCAGGTTTAACAATCAAAACCACAGGCGAGGACCATGCAGAGTTCGAAGCTTCTTCTATTACTCCTAAACTTAACATGCGGTCAATCTCGGCACAAAGTCGCTTTTCTTTAGCTGGAGATATGGGATAGTATCTTTGTTTAATAGGAGTACTATCTCCTGTGTCTATAGTATGTTCAAGAAGTGTTGTTTTTCCTAAGCCGTCCCTTTCGCATGACGGAAAAAATCAACAACTGCTTGTAATCTGCGTTTTGCATTACTGTAAGAGACAATTTGGGTATCGTTTCATTTTCCATTTCAGATTCAGTTACTGCACTATCATAACTAACAGAAATTCCAAATTTATTCCAAAAGTAAATTCCGCAAATAACATCTTGCGTGATGATGGCGCTAACAATTAGGAACTCAAACGATTGCCTTGTCGAATTATATTCGATCGGAAGATTAATGGTACCGGCGACCTTTTGAGGTTGTCCATCAGCAGTTTTAACAAATCCTTTGGATTTACGATAGTTAATATTATTTTCAAGAATAAACTTTGCTAAGTTTCCTCCGATCACGCTTTTATTTGCTCCGCTATCGAGCAAGGCCAAACAACGCTGATCGAGAATGTTGAGGTAAGTAAAGGGTCGTATATCGTTGTCATTATTTACGATAGCTGATATCCTATAAGAATTTAGTACACGCTTTTTCGACCAAAATGTATGCATACGATGAGCAGCACGCGATTTTGGAGATGGGTGTATTTTTCCTAATCGCAAATGATAAGGTATAAAATGTCGATGAATTTGTAAGTCAGGTAAGTTATTCGATATAGCTGGTGGTTGAGAATACTCTAGGAATTTGTTTCTATTTTTAATTGCGGATATCCGCTTTTGGTGGTAAGCGAATACCCTTCTGCGAGTTTTCCTGTTTGGTTTTACATTTTGTACAGTTTGGTTTATATGTGTCAAGTTTTCCACAGCCATAACAAAATATAGGACGTGATTTCAGGCAATCCTGGTAACGATGACCAATTTCATCGCAATTCCAGCATTTGAAATTATCAGAATACTTCATAGCATTTACATCTGCTGATTCTGAGTCTTCATCTTCCGAGCCTAACTCCAGGTCTTTTTCTAAGGCAATCTCATGAATAACTCGGTTGGGGTTATTCGATCGATTTTGATGTTTAGGCAGTTGTAGTAGAATTCTTCATGCTTGTGACATTCTCTACGAAGGATAGCTAAATTTGAAATTGGGACATGTAATAGTTCATGTCGAAGATCTGGTTTCAAATTCTGTTTAACATAAGAGACCAATTCGGTATCGGATAGACGAGAATTAAGCGTATCTGCTATGTTCAACATAGCATCCAGATATTCATCGAAAGGTTCATTAAACTTTTGTTTCCTGCGTCGTAAGCCATCTTTTATGTCTTCATCGGTTCTTTGATTTTGGTATCTTTCGCATAAACGAGAACAAAGATTATACCAATTCCTATGATGAGAGCTACGATGAAATCTCCAATAGAAGGTTAACGCTGGACCTGAGAATAGTAAGTGAGCAAACTGATACAACGTATCAAAGTTTCCGCTCAAACAACGAGAGGTCAAGCAATTTATTCGATATATAAAGTCATCGATTGGTATATCAGTTGGTGTACCACTGAACTTAAGATGCCAATTAACAATGGTACTAGAAATTCGGTCAGGCCGATCGAGACTACCAGATATATTTCCTGATTGCCCCAATCCTTCGTTATTCTGATCTGGAATTTCGTTATCCCATTCCAATTGCGGTTCCTCGGAACGAACTATTGGCGGTTGGGCGGCAATATTTAAGTTTCTAAAGGCAAATTCAACCTGATCAGCGATAGTAGCGACTAGTTCCGCTCGAAAGTTATCGAGTGAAGAAGTGATAAGTCCTTGAACTCGTTGTTCAGACACAGCTGGAACGGGTGTGGTTGTACTTCCTGTTGATGCTCGGGGTAAGCGACTTTCTCGCGCAGCATTTTGATGCTGCCTGGAAGTAGGTACATTTTGTTCTAAGCTTGCCCTATGTTGCCAAGAAGGAGATTGTGCGGCATTTCTTATGAGATTCTCTCTCTGATTAGCTCTTGTTTTGGTCGATCTCGCGGTTTAGTGCCAGCGGCTCGAGGCATCGCGTGAAATTGGGGGTGCTGCAACTGTATGAAGCATGCTTAACCCTTCAGATTGTTCTGAGCCAAAAATATCTCCTATCCTGCACGGCTTTTTGCAAGTTGGACAAGTTTCGCTAGTATTGAGCCAATTGGATATACATTCGGAGTGAAAGTTATGACTACAAGGGGTTTTACTAATTCAAATTCAGACGATTTTAAATCATTGCAAATTTTGCAAAGAATTAATGAACTAGCTGATGCGAGGTTTTCGTGGCTGCGAGTAACCGGCATAATGAATTTAAGACAAGGTAATTGACAAAAATAGGTTTACGATATGCGATAATATAGTGTTCAAGTTTTAAGTTTTTAAGTTTGGGACTTACCCTTCAATGCGATTTTAAGATAATGCGAAGTGAGTACTAAAAGGCTGAATCTACTTTGATTAGTAACGTATTTGATGAGTTTTTGTGATTGAAAGAGGAACAGATCGATATTAACCAATACTGAACAATTCTCGATTTCAATACCACAACACAATATTGTGTACTGGGCTTAACAATGATTCGGTAGAGAATCGAAATTCATCAATTCAGAAAATTGTATTTAGCAGGTTTAATTCATTGATAACACTATCAATTAATAAATCCGCTATGTATGTTATTTTGCCTGGTCTGCTTCCGACTTTCTCATCAGTAAACAGCCAATCCAGAAGGCAGAAAATTCATACATCTATGTTTTCAATAAAAGAATGAATATTTTGATGAGGAAATTTTTATTTTGGGGCACATTTTCCATTATGTGACGAACACCACGAGGTTCTACTCGTCTAAGCCTACTCTGTCTAGCTAACTTGCCGGCTCAGTTCAGGGCTGGGGTGGGTCTTTGGCTTCGACTGGGTAGTAAGTCATCATAAATTAAACTGTAGACAGAGTGTAATACTAGGGGAGAGGCTCAGTACTCATTTCGCATTATCTCAAACGCTCGCATATTCAGTGCCCAATTAGAATTAAAAGTTTAACACATCATTGTTTTCTTCTCCATGATATACAGTAATTTAATAAACATACTTCATTTTGTTTATAAAAATTATCTCTAGTTAACAATAGTGCTTGATTTATTGAGCTTTTATTTATCGTTACGTTAATTTGTTTTACTTAAACGGTTGTATTCATGACTTAATAATACGAAAGATAGAGAACCAACACGGAACACACGGAATTGAGAACCTCCCAATCACAACCCCAATCAACATTGTATCCAGACACGGCTATGCCGAACTTACGCACTTTCCATCGATGTTAGCAGGCCTGATAACTGATGAATCCGTCGTAGCATATATGCTTGTTGATGTTAGCTGTTAAAGATGATAAAGGGTTATGGTTATCAGGCTATCAAATCCCTATGTACCCCATGTTGGCTGTATAAAAAGTCGAAAAAATGAGTTAGTCGATTTTGACAAGTACTAAATATAAATTAAATTTAATTTTTCAGTTTTTCCAAACCATGTTGGCACTCTTAGTGCATTTTACGAACGAAAACAATCCAATGCAGATGGTGCCGGCGTGTTTTTTGTGGAGCCGTAGATCTCTCGTCGGAAGATCTACGCTCCTTTGAAAGTCTCTAGTATCGCCTTCGCTTAGCCGCTATCGAATACCGTTTGATAATCTGCAGCGAAGATTCGCTGCCGCAAGATTATTGCCTTATTCCCACTCTAGCTGGCTGTTCGCAGCGAGGTTCGCTGCCTTCACCAAAACTCCCTTAGGCTTGCAGGTTAGGGTGAATATCCGCGTGCGCTTCACAAGTGGCACCTGTTCAGCAGGGGAAGGCGAGGATCGCAATGTGCAACACCTATTCCACTCTATGGAGGGTCTAGCGGGTGCAATTGCCAGTGGTATGGCCAATAAGCTGCATAAAATAACATTTTTACACTACTTACCAATCAGTGGCAAAGAGAAAATTTAGCACTTCTAAATTCTCTAATAGAGCCGGCCAATCCACAAATCGACAAAAGAAAACCTTATATGCCAGAATTGTTGGCTTGGTTGCAGTGTTATTTTATATTTATTTTTGCAATTTTTCTTTGCAAATTTTGGTCTGATGTGAACATATGTTCTCAGTGAAAAAGTTGCAAAGTGAAGATGGCTGCCCTTAGTGAGTGCCCAAAGCATCTCTGTGTGGAGCAATGCAATACTTACTCCCCGTTCGATAGACTCAACAGTTGAGCTATGCTAAGTGGAGTTGCCAACTTAATTAAGGCTTTGGCGCATCAGTTGATGCTTTGATTTGTGACAATCAGATGTTTATTTTTTTTTTTGCAACTTTAATTTAGACAACTACCTCACAATATTTATAACGGTTTTACGTTGAAACCTTTATCTTTTAGTGCCTGTTATACTTTAGTAGTGTTAACATCTGGTTCGATGCCTTTTATGATCACTTGTTGTCCTTTGCTACTTTTAGCTGATAAGTATAGTAGCTTCTTTTCTTGGCGTTTAGGAGCTCCGTCAATTTTCTAAATTTTCTTCGCTTTTCACTTGGACCTTTGTTTCATGAATGTCTCCTTTAGTCAAGGGTATTACGTGGAAGCTATCTTTACCAATAAGATCAATAATTGTGTTCACAAGGTTGTTATAATTTTTCTCTCGGATGTATAGCGGAGGCGGCTTCGCTTTTCTTTTGTCCGCATCCGTGATCGTAGAAGGCATTTCGTTGGAGATGTCAGCCAAAATTTCAAATCTATTTGCTGTATTAGGGCTCTGCACAGTTCCTTGATTGGAGGAAGCCCGATTGATTTTTGCGACGTTACCCATTTTCTTTCTTTACGTACCTTGCTTTTACTTGCCGCGTTTGTCAATGCAGGGTAATAAGTGTGATATTCTTTTTCGTGATAACATGTAAGGTTTATCTTGCACAAAAAATGTCATTCATTTGAAATAAAGGTAGTAATTTTTATTGAATATTAAATCCTAGTGATTTTAAAATCAATTTATTTTTAATGATAATGCAGGTCGTGGATATGATGGTCGACGAGATGATAATGATAATGTTTTCACTTCACCTTTACATTTAGTAATGGGTGATGGAGTATCGCCTATTAGTTTCTCACAAAAATAGTCTTTCCGTGAATCACAATTTCTATGGTTTTGTACAAAGAGAATCCCACAGAGGGGTTGTTTGGTGACCGCTAGTGAACAAACGTAATTCGACTGTGACCTAGCAAAATGCCGACGGCATCTCGCTGATCTAGTGCCGAGCCGCGCTCTGCGGTGGAGAGTTGTGGGAGAGAGAAGTTGAGAGCACTGGAACTTGAGTGCTTTCTTACGCTCTAGCGCATTGTTGGTGAGCGAAAGCATTGAGTGCTTTTCAGTCGGCTGAACGGAGAGTGTGTCACTCACCTACAATGCGCTCGACTCAACATTCTCCCCTTGCAATATTGGGATTGCAAGTAGATCAAGAGCAGGTGCCTGACAGAATCCACCTCAGGGTGGAGTTCTGTGCCACAGGAGTCCGCATTGGCTATGGCGAACTATCTCCGGGCACACGTCAGCCCCAAGACCGCAGTGACCGACGCCGAGCGTAACCAGTCCTTCTCAGCCAACATGAGGTTGCTGAAAAACTTGGCTCGGCCGGCGTGACAGTTCTAGTGGGCGTCGATCTCCGCAACTGCCGATCCGTCTTGAAATCGACTTCTTTGCTCATGGGTACAACCACGTACAAACTCCTTCAGCGCTTATGCGAGTGATCGAGAGGCCCATTCCCACTGCCATCGACTCGCTGATGCGGCCGTGGACGACACGGATCCAAGAGCACTCGCACTTCGAGGCCGTCTTCCCCGTGTCTAGCCAGATCGCCGCGGTGGGAGATTGCTCAGTCCCTTGCACTGGAGTAGAGCCGTCAACGTCATGGCGGGGCTAGGCACAGGTCTGGTGTGTGAGGCAGTGGGCCTGTTGCCCTGGGACGGAGATTGGTGGTCCTCCTCGGGAGAGTGCCGGTTGGTCTCGTCCGCCCCTGGGTTGGCGCGCCACCCGCCGCTTGGAACGCGGCTTCCGCATGTGCAGCATGGTGGTGGTGGTGTGCCACCGCAGAGGCAAGTGCCTCCGGAGTGCTGAGGAGCCAAGCAGTTGGGACAGTACTTATTGACAAGTACTGCCCGGAGACGGTTCTCTCGCGTCAGCTGGGCAAACCGGGACCACTTGCACATGGAAACCCCACGCAGAGTAACCGGTGCCACCGGTGCTGGAGAGGAGGGCTCCGTCTCCATCGGGGCGACTTGTCTCGACTTAGAGATGGCTGTCGAAGGCGAAATGGGGCGCGGTGGTGAGAAAAGCCTTCTCAAGCACACCTCATCGAATAGGGAACAGTACGAGCTTCTGGAGGACGCCATGGTAAACAGTATTGGGATGAAAAAACAGGAAATGTGAAAAACAGAAAACAAAAAGAATAGAGAAAATAAAAACAATGGATTAAATACAAAGGGGCGATATAAGTTGCACGACCCGGATGAGAACCACAGAATAGTGGATGGGATATTCTCCTCTCTGATGATCACCATGTCACCGATTTGTAGGTCACGTGAGGGTGACTGCCACTTATTCCGCTTATGCAACTTCTTCACATACTCATTCTTCCATCGCTCACGGAAATACTTATGCAGAGCCTTGAGTCGTTACCAGCGATTGCGGATGGACTCCACATCTTCCTGGATTCAGGCTCCGCCATGGAGAGTAGCGGACCCCGATCAGGAAATGACCGGGAGTAAGGGCCACCAAGTCGCTCACATCCTCTGAAATAGGAGACAGAGGCCGCGAATTGAGGCATGTTTCAATCCTCGCCAGGAGGATTGACAGTTCCTCGTACGCATATTTTACGGAGGGAAGGGTTTTGTAGAAATGCGTCTTGAAACTCTTTAGGTCTGCTTCCCACAAACCCCTGTGAGGAGCACCAGATGGGTGGAAATACCATGCAAGACCTTGATGAATGTGTTTAGTGAGGACCAGATTACGGGTGCTCTCCACAAGATCTTTGGATAAGATTGAGGAGGCTCCGACGAAAGTTTACCGTTGTCAGAGTACATGTAAAAGGGCACCCACACCATACCACGAAACGGGAAAAAGCTTCTAAGAACTTCTTCGCTGTCAGACACATACATAACCCTTCGTAATCTTGCAGCCCCGACCGATGCGGCGGTGTACCACACATGTCTTGCATGCTCCGATTACTATCTTCACCAAATTCCTTAACTTGGGAGTCCAGTACTTGGTTCGGACCAGCCGCATCACCAATTGGTTGCCTCCATGGAGGGAGATTTGATGCGTGAATTGTTACTTGTCAAGGAACGGATTCAAGCTCAGAATATTACTTGACCCTTGTAATCGACTATGGCACCGGAGGGTAGCACACTCTTGTGCATCTCTCACGCATACTTACGCATAGACCCTGAGCGTTCGATCGAACCTGGAGAACGGTCGACGAAGTCTTCACAAGACTTCACCGCTCGACACTCAATTCAGTATCGAGCCCAATGACTGGTTGTGAGGGTGCAATTTGAATTTTAATTTTGCATTTGCAAATTCTAGCTATTTAACGATATGTAAACATATCCAGCTGACTAATATCGATTAATCGCATATTACATGTCACTTAGTCGAGTTAGCAGCCCTTGATAGTAAATTACCATTCACACAAATAAATTACAGAGATTGATCGAATAGTTGAGATCAAGCTCAATATTATCGAAACACATTAGAAGAAGAAGAAATTTTCCTTTTCCGTCTCCCATACCAAGGCGCGTGGATCAATTGGCTGGGACAATTTATAAATATATATATAATTCAGTAATCCATAGCTGAACATTTTATCAAACGGAAAAGATTTCTCCATCTGCGTGGATACAGCCACCAGAGTATTGTTTGGATAATTATAAGGTACGTAGGGTACGTAGGTGTATACATAGTTCTAATAAGAAATTTTTTAGGCTTTTGCGAATTAGCGCGGCGTGGGTTTATAAACGTTTAGAAAGCGTTTCAACAGTTTGGCCACCGCCATATAGTATATTCACATGCGCATTATCGGCGCACAAAGCCGATGAAAAGCAAAGAAGATTGCCACTGCTTTTACCGGTGCTGCCCAATTGGGCCGCACTAAAATTGTTAGCATCGGCTAAATGGAATACAACTCAGCGAGCGAATTAGTGCCATAGCAGAGGATCGCCTCGACTCCTACCGGTGCTGCCCCATTGGGCCGCAATAAAATTGTTAGCATCGGCTAACGGACTAATTCGAAAAGCGAAAAGCAGTCGAGCAGAGGATCGACACGTCTCCTACCGGTGCTGCCCCATAGGGCCGCGCCAAAATTATTAGCATGGGCTAACAGGTACCCCATGAGCCGTTCAGAGGAGGGATAGAGCATAGTGCTGCTTCTATGTTCTGAATTTGTCGCCGTCTGTGAGGATTTTCCGCGGCTAATAGCCAATAACCTGTTTGCCGCTAATTAATTTGTATAATTTAAAGTTTTGATATTTGCATTAATGTTACATTAAAATGAATGAATTAACGTAGCTTTCTTATTTTTTTGTAATATACATAGTTTTATAAGTACATGAAATGGTATGTAGCCGATATTCAATACTGTTAACATTATTCTAATTCTCTTTTTGGAAGTTCACACAGCAAACAAACATCATCTCATCAACAAAATAAAACACCCTACACACATCATTCATCATCAGGCCTGATCATCAGTGAGTTGTGTACATCTATATAAAACTAAAAGTATGTGAGTACGGCTTAGCCGATAATTGAAATATAATAATGTCAACAGTATAGGGCTTAACACATGCCATATTTACCATTATAGTATTATATATATATAGATTTGTATTACCGTAAATATTAAGAAGAATTGCAGGGTATTGACCGCCCTTGATAATGAGTCCAATTTAAGAAGTCTTAATGTAATGATATTATTGAAAATGAAGTAAATTAAGCCTTTCGGGCACCTGAGTATAGTTGTGTGTGTCATAAATCAAACTATAAAAAGGGTAAAGACCATAATGGGCTTTACAGGTGTAGCAACGACTGAAGAGGTAAAATAAAACAACTAAGAAATACCATTGCAATATCAGCTGTTTCAGGGACGCTTAGGAATTGTAATATCAGATGTAACAGGGTTGCTTAGAAATTGCAAGATCAGCTGTAGCAGGCATATTTTAGGAATTGCAATATCAGCTGCATCAGGGCTGCTTAGAAATTGCGAGATCAGCTGTAGCAGGGATGTTTTAGAAATTGCAATCCCAGCTGCAGCAGGGCTGCTTAGAAATTGCAAGATCAGCTGTATCAGGGATGTTTCGAGGAATTGCAAGAACAGCTGCATCAAGGATGCTTAGAAAAGCTGCAAGGTCAGCTGCATCAGAGATGCTTAGGAAAGCTGTAATATCATCTGTTTTGCATTTCCTGTAACCTAGATGGAATGCACGTTAATTGGCTCACATTCTTTTCGTTCGAAACCGTCGTAGAGTGCAGACGCGCATATAGTTACGTTCCGTGGGAAAAGTTTTTCGTGCGTGCAAAGGCGGCAAGTGCTAAGTTGAGTTGGTTATTCAAAAATATAAAAAAATCCTCGATATTTGT
This sequence comes from Drosophila nasuta, assembly GCF_023558535.2. Classification (NCBI taxonomy): domain Eukaryota; kingdom Metazoa; phylum Arthropoda; class Insecta; order Diptera; family Drosophilidae; genus Drosophila; species Drosophila nasuta. Next base: position 24,517 of record NW_026869528.1, read on the forward strand.
TTTGTGCGAAACGACGAGGGCGTACGAAAAAAAGAGCGAGAAGAGACAGCCGAATTGGAGTCCCTTTGCTGGCTGCTGAACGCCGGCGAAACTATTTTTTCAAATTTTTTCTGTCTCGATCCCACTGGAAGTTGGCAGGTGATTATGGGAAAATTTTTGTTTTGTGTCCAGGGTACTTATTGTGGCTGTTTAAATAGGCAGTTCGTTGACGGCCCACACCAAGCACCTCAGGAGCCCTCCATGTGGAGGCGAGGAGGTTAGGATCGCCCAGAGTCCCCTTCAGTAAATTGTGAGAAAAACAAGATGGCCGCTTCGTTATTCTACCTAACCTAAAAGGCGGCAGAAATCCAATCTTTACTGCCGGAAGACGAGCCGTACGCATGGGCATAGTATTCTGAAGTCACCGAAGCCTTGCGAGCATGAGGCTGTTGAGCCGAAATCAACGTTGAATTTATCGGAAGTTTTGTATTTTTCTTGGCCAAGCTTGCGGCACATTTTTCCCTTCAACTGGTATTCTCTTAACCTCAATCTGGTCGAATAATTTAAACAAATTAAAATGTCTATTTTTATGTTATAGTTTTATTTAATTTTATTATCTAATTTCTAGTTTTAATTGCCCTTCTAGAGAAAAATAGTGAATACAAAATAATATGAAGTGTATACCTTTAAAAAAGAAAAATATGCAAGAAAAGTGAAGTGAAAACGAGAAAAACTGAATTGGTACGAATATAAAAAGAAATTTTTTTATTTTTTCTATTTTTTTGTGTGAAAAGCTTCTCTAAATAATAATAATAAATAATCAATTTGTTTAACTTACCATTCTCGTATAAAGGTCAAATGTTATGAAATACTATGGTGACAAATTCTTTTACAGCAAACCTAAGCAGAGATCGATCTTTCGCCGATGGATATGCCGTGAGTGGTTTATTTGTACATTTATAAAAAAATATTCATTATTTTATATGACAACTCCTCTACTAATTGAACCAGTCAACACCGACCTAACAAGAATTTTATTTAAATAATTTATTAGAGCTAATTTTTATAATTAACGTAACGCGCAAATTTGTAATATCCCAAAATCCAACTCATTAACAATACATTTTTGGTTTATGGTATGATTTCTTATAATTTTATTATTTTTTTATATTCTTGCTGATTTTTGGTTCCACGCTTTCACTAACTCACAAATTATAAAATTGTTAATTTAAATAAGTTTTAATAACACACAAACACAAGTATCGCTTACCATAATCTTGTAATTTAGAATTTTATTAACTTTAATTTTTACCCACATTGTAATTATAATAATCCTTGCCAAATTTATAAGTATAAAATCATATATGGAATTAATTGAAATATTGATCTACTTTCGCTCACTGACCAATAAGTCCGCCTGAAAATTACCTAAACATTTCGCTTATAAAATCAATCGGTTTGCTTTGAAACTCCGAAACGGGAAATCAGACTAAAGAATCGTATTAATTTTAGACAAATTTTTGTTTCACTAAGTATGAATTAAATTGAATCATGAAATCCTAATCTTTCAATTGGAACTAAGCTGATGTCTACCCGGATGTAGGGTGTCGAAGGGATCACCAGAGCAATGCTCTAGCGGCCGGTGATCATAGGTAGGGTGGGCAACTCACAAGCACAACAAAATCTGTGTCATGTTTAAAATTTTAGTCTTCTCTCTGTCTGTCCGCATTTCTTCTTTTCCGAATTTATTTTTCCGAATTCTTCTGGTCTAGTTATCTGTTCCTTCTATTTGTCGCAAGCACGTGGTAAGTGAGTCCGTCCAAGCAAGACCACCACCCCCAAAGCCGACGAGCAGAAGCCGGATCCTATAGCGTGCCCCGCTAGAACAGACTCTCCGATCGTTACACACTACAGTTATAATTCATTATTATTATTAAAGAAAGTGGCGCCCAACGTGTAGGGGCCTTAATGGAAAATTGTATTCATTGAGACTTACAGAGAATAAATTCAAAATTCTTTTCTATTTCTTTCAAAAACTTTTTTTTATTCTACACTTGCAAAAATATTCATTGAGTTTTAATTTGTCCTAGAATACAGTTGCATGGATAGTCAGTATTCTTAGCTGTCCGGAAAATTGATATTCAAGCGAATATTTCCCTAAAATTAGAAGAGATGATAAGGTGTTGTTCAAACTGAGGAACACAGAGGTAGCGAATAGGCTTTGGCCAAACCCTGGCCCAGTTTGAGGCACCAAGTCATTGATCTAGCCACCATTTTTAAATAGAAACGTAATCATACTGAACTGTACGGAATATCGAAGCATTACTTGCGAGAGATGCTCGATCAGAAAAAGTTGTTAGAATTTCTATTTGTTTCTTTCTCCCGTGGCATTTTACTTCTTTCAGTCGCGACCTGGAATACGGAGCTGGCTTAGAACAGGCCACCGGCCAAGGCCGACTTAAAAGAATGTAGCTGCTTCCCTTGGGGTAGATTCCAATCTTACTGGAATTTAATCCTACAATTTTATTATTTCTGAGAAGACTGATAAATAACGATACCCTACGACGGGTGACATCCAGCAAAAGTTCAGTTTAAGAATCTTTCAAAAAATATCTTAGAGAAAAAAAGCATATATCTTTATGAAGTTTTGATGAGTTTGGAGTATTTTCTCTTTATCATATTATATATATTTTATCATATCATATTATATATTATATATATATTGGTGATAGTTTTGATTTTTATTATATTTTTATTTTTTCTCCTTGTGTTTGGGTTGCAATCGCTATAAAGTTTGATTAAATCTGATTTAACCAGAATATTTCCGAATAGTTTCTTGATTAAAGATTGTATTGGCCTAAGTGCACAAAATGGGGTTAGATCGTTCTAAGGAAAAAGGCCGAAGGAAGCTCTGTTTTAGTGTGTTCGATTTGTAACGGGGAAGTTAATGCCGCGGAGGTATGTCGAGCAGCATGCCCCATGAATTTCACAAGCGGTGCATAGAAGCGCATTGGAAGAAAAGCGCGCAATGTCCAAAAGACGCTCTTTGCGATGAAATCGCTAATGTTTATATTGATTGATTAATTAATTAATATAAATCATAACAATTAAAACTATAACTAATCAATCTCGATTACAATGAGTCAAAACGACATTCGTGCAAAACGTAACCGTGAGCAAGACGAGAGACGGCTCTCACAACAAAGAAACAACGCGTACTTCTCTTTTAAAGCGACCGAAAATAATGCAAGCTCTGATCAAGTGCGGTCAATTACCCCAACTCGACCGAATTTCTAAACGTAGAGAGCAATAGAGCGCGCTCATGCTCTCCTCGCTTCCATCGATGTCTCTGCAGCCTAAGAGCGCAGTAACCAGCACCGCAATTTCGCTGACAACGTCAACCGTAACAACAACAACAACCGCAACTGTATCGACAGCGTGTTTAACGACATCATCAGCTAGCAGCGCAAACATTACTACGTCTGTCGCTGCGCTGCCCGAAAAAGAACAAAACAATGAACCTATTAAGCCGGCTGTGCAGACTGGTATGGATCGCTACATTCAAATTAAAAGAAAGATGAGCCCTCTAAATTCTCAACGCAAAATAATCCGTGGCAGTGCTAGCCTAGCTGCAATAGAAACGGACATGAACTCGAACCGATTCAAAATCTTGGCAGACGCCTATGAGGTTGAGGCGGCCGAATCTACTGAAGTCGAGAAAAGGAAGCCAAAGCCTCCGCCTATTTATATACGAGAAAAAGTTCCAATGTTCTCGTTAACAAAATTATTGAGCTTATTGGCAAGGATAACTTCCACATAATAACCCTTGTAAAGGGCAACATTCACGAAACAAAGTTCAAATGAAGTCTGAAGACAATTACAAAGTATTATCGAAATATCTTACCGATAATAAAAAGAACTTTTACACGTATCAGCTTAAAAGCAGCAAAGGCTTGCAAGTCGTACTTAAGGGTATAGAATCTGAAGTAACGCCTGCAGAGATAACAAAGGCACTACAAGAGAAGGGATTTAGCGCAAAGACAGTCTTCAATATCCTTAACAGGGATAGAAAGCCGCAGCCACTCTTTAAGGTTGAGCTCGAGCCAGAAAATAAGCCCCTGAAGAAATACGAAGTGCACCCTATATACAATCTTCAGTTCCTGCTGCACCGCCGGTACAATGTGCAAACTGCCAAGAATATGGTCATACAAGGTCATACTGTAAACTGCGCCCGATGTGTGTAGTATGTGGAGAGCTTCATGACTCGGCACACTGCCCAGCGAGCAAAGATGACTGCAACTCGAAAAAGTGAGGCAACTGCGGTGGCAATCACACTGCTAACTATGGAGGTTGCCCAGTTTATAAGGATCTCAAAAGCCGCATCCATCAAAAGGAATTACCGCCCGCACCCAAAATAAAACGTTGAAAGTCTCCAGATCAAACCCTGAAGTCTTGTTCTCGACTGCAGCCAGATCCTCACTAGGACCTATTAACTCTGACAAAAGTGTGACATACGCAAGCGCTTTAAAATCAGGACCGGCTATCTCTGCCTCAAAAAGTTCATTTCTGCAATCAGCATACCAAGAACCGAACATGGCTCAGCAACATCAATCGCCGGAGCAGCCAAAAGCAATTTCGAAGCAGCTTACAACAAAGCCTTACCGAATTTATGTCATTCATGCGCACAACTATGCAAGATTTAATGCGAAACCAAAATCTATTGATTCAAATGCTGGTTTCACAACAATCCTAATAATGACTCCCCTACGGATCTCTACGTGGAACGCTAACGGCGTTTCACAGCATAAACTTGAGTTAGCTCAATTCCTACTCGACAATCAAGTCGACGTAATGCTGCTTTCAGAAACACACCTTACAAACAAATACAATTTTCATCTACGAGAATATACTTTCTACGGAACAAATCATCCAGACGGTAAAGCACATGGTGGGACTGGAATTCTAATCAGAAGCCGTATTAAGCACTACCATCATAACAAATTTGCTAAAACAACCTACAGGCCACATCTATAAATATAAAACTAAATACCGGCAACGAACTTACACTAGCCGCCGTATACTGCCCCCTCGCTTCACTATAGCTGAAGATGAGTTTATGCAGTTTTCAACTCACTAGGAGACCACTTCATAGCAGCAGGAGACTACAATGCCAAGCACACACACTGGGGATCTCGTCTCGTGACTCCAAAAGGAAAGCAGCTCTACAATGCCATTATCAACGCCAAGAACAAGCTCGACTATGTTTCTCCTGGCACACCAACATACTGGCCGGCAGACCCAAAGAAACTGCCCGATTTAATAGACTTTGCGATTACCAAAACATTCAAAAAATCTGATAAGCGCCGAATGCCTTTCGGATCTTTCATCTGACCACTCGCCTATACTGTTTATTCTGCTCCGGCATCCAGGAACATTGGAACAATCACTAAAATTGACCTCACAGAAAACTAATTGGATTAAGTATAGAAAGTATATAAGCTCACACATTGAGCTAAGTCCCCATCTCAATAATGAAGCCGACGAAGACAGCTTTGTTAATTCACTGGAGTCTGTACTTGTCTCTGCAGCCCAAGCTTCAACACCTCAAACCATAAATACACAAAGCAATCGAAAGAAGACAAATCTACAAATCGAGCAGCTCGTCCTCGAAAAGCGACGCTTACGTCGAGAGTGGCAATTCCACAGATCGCCATCTGCTAAGCAACGTCTAAGACATGCCTCACGTGAACTTACTAAAGCTCTACAGCAAGAAGAAGCATATGTCCAACGCCACTACATAGAGCAATTGTGTACTTCTAGTACGAAAACTCACTATGGAGAGCTCACCCTACTCTGAGCTCACCGAAAGAAACCGTGATGCCTATTAGAAATCCCACAGGAGGCTGGGCGCGTAGCGATGCAGACAGAGCCAGCACGTTTGCCAACCACCTTAAAATGTATTCCAACCAAATCCTGCCACGAGTGCGTTTACTCTGCCGACTTTACCAAACGATCCTCAGCTTCAACGTGAGCCAATCGAATTTCGCCCAAATGAAATCGTTAGCATCATCAAAAATCAACTGAATCCGAAAAATCTCCGGGCTGCGATCATATAACTCCCAAAATAATAATCGAACTCCCATATTGCGCCGTTTGCACTATCACCCAGCTTTTCAATGCCATCGCAAAACTTGGCTACTATCCAGTGAGATGGAAAAAGTCAATTATAATAATGATAGCAAAGCCAGGAAAAGACCACACAATCCCCACGTCGTATAGACCTATAAGCCTACTTTCATGTTTATCTAAACTCTTTGAAAAATGCGTTTTGATTCGGATAAACACATACCTAAGACTCCAGGAAGGAATCCCGTCACATCAATTTGGGTTTCGTGAAAGCACGGAACAATTGAGCAGGTCAACCGGATAACATCAGAAATTCGGAACGCGTTCGAAAAACGAGAGTACTGTACTGCCATATTTTTAGATGTCTCTCAAGCATTTGACAGAGTCTGGCTAGAAGGTCTAATGTACAAGATCAAGACAATGCTCCCCAGCAACACCCATAAGCTTTTAGAGTCTTACCTTTACGACAGAAAATTTGTTGTGAGATGCAACTCTGCTATATCTGATGATTTCACTGTTGGAGCTGGAGTTCCTCAAGGTAGTGTGCTAGGGCCAACACTATACGTCCTCTACACAGCAGACATCCCGACAAGCACACGAATAACAACATCTACGTTTGCTGATGATACAGCTATTCTTAGCCGCTCAAAATGCCCGAGGCAAGCAACTGCGCAGCTAGCTCTTCATATAATCGATGTTGAAAAATGGATATCAGATTGGCGAATTAGAGTGAACGCACAAAAATGCAAGCACGTTACATTCACCCTGAACAAGCAAAACTGTCCGCCGCTAACATTAAACAACACTCTACTCCCGCAAGCAAACGAAGTGACATATCTAGGAGTACACCTCGACAGAAGACTCACATGGCGCCGGCACATTGAAGCCAAAAGAACACACCTAAAGCTAAAAGCCAGCAGCCTTCATTGGCTTATCAACGCTCGGTCTCCCCTTAGCCTTGAATATAAAGTCCTGCTGTATAACTCGGTACTAAAAACTATAAGGATGTACGGCTCCCAACTATGGGGAATGCCAGCAATAGTAATATTGACATAGTCCAGCGAGCTCAGTCGAAGATCTTGAGAACCATCACCGGGGCACCGTGGTACGTTCGCAACGAAAACATACAACGCGACTTAAACATCCTACCAGTCAAAGAAGTGATCGCAGAACAGAAGGAAAAGTACTTTACCAAGCTACTCTTGCACCCTAACCACCTGGCGAGAGGTCTAACAAGGTTGAGCAACCAATCACGTCTTCGTCGTAATGACTTACCTACCCAGCGACCGATTTGAGGGACGCGCAACCAGAATGCAGTTTTAACACACTGTTAGCTAAATTTTAATGTCAAGATTCGTAAACTTATTGTTAGTCTCAAAATCTAGAAGATTCAATAAATAAAAGCAAAGTCCTCAATAAAAAAAAAAATGTCCGATTTGTAAAGTGGTTTGTAGGCCGAAGGCGTCGCAACCAGTAGAAAGTCAGGATCGACTAACTCGAAGTCAATCCAAGAATCGGAAAAACACGGATAGTGAGCAACAAGTATACGAGGAATTGGCGTCAACCTCAGGATTCATTGCAAGTGCAAATGAGAGGGGTGAGAACAATTCAAGCGTCATTTCGGCTAGTGCTAGCTATGGAACGCAGACTGCTCAGTACTCTGTCTGAAAAGATGGCAGAGCTAGTGCACACGGTGGTAGTGGAGAATATAACTAGAGGGTTAGGATCACAAAACTCTAACGTAGTTAACGATCAGAGTGAGCCAACCAATTCACAGCCATTAGTAACTGGATATAATAGGGCTGCTACAGCTGAGACTGTATCTGGTCGTGCTCCTATCTTTTTAGAGTCTCCAGTTTCACAGCGTAGCGCATCATCCGACTTATCCAATCGACCCGTTAAAGTAGTTGGAAGATTAAGTATTCGGGGAGAGGAATGTCGGTGGACAATTTTATTTATCGTGTCGAGGCTCTTACAAGAGAAACATTAGCTAGCAATTTCACTATGCTATGTAAAAACGCTAGTGTCTTATTTGAAGGGAAAGCCAATGAGTTCTATTGGCGTTACCACAAAGCTCATGGCGAGGTCCGTTGGGATAGTTTCTGCACGGCTTTACGGCCACAGTTCCAACAAAGCCGGGATGATGGTGACATAGAAGAGTTAGTTAGGAGCACCAAGCAAAAACCTAACGAGTCTTTTGATTCCTTTTACGATAAGGTATCAGAGCTCATGGACCAACTTGAACAGCCGTGGTCTTCTCTCAAATTAGTAAGAGTCCTTCGAAATAACCTTTGTCCGGAAATAAGGCACGAAATTCTAAATCTCGACAAAGGATCTGTGACCGGGTTGAGAGAGATTTGCCGGAGGAGCGAAGCCTTTTGTAAGATGTAAAACTCAGTCAAGGATATGGTAGAAGCACTCCGTTCAAGCGAGAGGTTTCCGAGTTCGCGACAGAGTCTAAGTTTCAAGAAGAAACTGAGTCTGAGAGCGAGAAGGAGGTAGAGGCTTTCTCGTTAGTGTGTTGGAATTGTCGTTAGGAGGGACACAGATACCAAGATTGTGTATCGGAACGGAGGGTTTTCTGTTACGGTTGCGGAGCGGCCAACACATACAAACCAAGTTGTGCCCGGTGTTCTAAAACCGACAACCCGGCACTCAGAAGTTTCTGGTCAAAAAGAAGACCTTGAGTGCCGGCCGGAACCAAGCGACGATGACCGACGAATAGTCGAAGAGGTTATCGTCGACCCTATTCAGGCTGCAGACGAGCTATCAGGAAATGCAAGTCTTTGGCTTCATAATAAAATTAAAAATTTAAATAATATTGATATCCCGGAATTTAACAATTTACCAGACTTAGAAAAAGATAATCGCGGAGCGGAAACGAATCAAATCATTCTGGCGAAGAGTGCAGGAATGCCAGTTTGGTCTGGATTATATTAACTCTCGTACTACAGGATCAAGAGATCCTCGACCTCTTGTACCCATTCGAGTTGTGAATCGAACTGTCTTCGGCTTATTAGACTCAGGCGCCTCAATAAGTTGTTTTGGGGGCATGTTAGCGGCCGAAGTGATAAAAGAACCAGAAGTACAAAACAATCAAGGGAAACGCGTCAACAGCAGATGGAAGATCCCAGCAGATAGTGGGGCATTTAGAGATCAAGGTAGAGTACAATAATGTGAAAAGAATGCTGAAAATATACGTGGTCCCTTCTCTAAAGCAGGATTTATATCTGGGTATAGACTTCTGGCAGAGCTATGATCTACTGCCAAAAGTCTTAAGTATTTCTGAGTTGGAATCTGCGGACACTAACAGAAAAATGAAGTCGACCAGCATAAGTTATCCGAAATGGATCAATCCAAACTACGTTCTGTAATCAGTTGTTTTCCGTCTTTTGCCAAAGAAGGTCTAGGGCGAACTAATTTAGTTACACATACAATAGATGTAGGTACGGCCAAGCCTGTCAAAGCAACGTCATATCCCGGTTTCACCGGCAGTAGAAGCGTCTATGTACGCGGAAATAGACAGGATGTTGCAGCTCAACGTAATTGAAGAGTCTGAAAGCGCCTGGTCGTCCCCAATCGTCATGGTGACGAAGCCCGGAAAAGTAAGAATTTGCCTCGATTGCCGGAAGGTGAACAGCTTCACCGAAGGATGCTTATCCTCTTCCGCAAATCAGCGGAATCCTTAGTCGCTTGCCAAAAGCCAAATTTATATCCAGTTTGGATCTGAAAGATGCCTATTGGCAAGTCCAGTTAGATGTTGCATCTCGCGATAAAACAGCTTTCACGATTCCTGGACGACCACTTTATCAATTTAAAGTTATGCCTTTCGGGCTGTGTAACGCGACAAGCACGATGTCCCGTTTGATGGACAAAGTGGTACCGGCGCATCTCAGAAATGAGGTGTTTATTTATTTAGACGACTTATTAATAGTCTCTGCAACTTTTGAGAGACATCTAGAAGTTCTGAGGGAGTTAGCCTTATAATTGAAGCTTGCAGGGTTGACAATTAATGTGGGCAAGAGTCACTTCTGCATGCGCCCGGTGAAGTATGTATCGGAAGTTTGTTCCGAATTTCGCATCAGTTGCTGCTCCGTTGACAGATTTAATGACTACAAAGCGGAAATTTAGCCTGACAGAGGAGGCCATAAGAGCTTTGAGGCACTAAAGAAGTGTCTTAGTGAGGCGCCAGTGTTGAGTAGCCCTGATTTTTCGAAACCGTTCGCCATTCATTGTGACGCGAGTAAGAGTAAGGAGTTGGAGCGGTATTAGTCAAGTCTCGGAGGAAGGAGACGAGCGTCCTATTGCATTCATCTCAAAGAAATTAAACAAAGCTCAGTGCAACTATACATTTACCGAGCAAGAGTGTCTAGCCGCGATAGTGGCTTTGAAGGTTTTAAGGGCATATGTTGAAGGGCTGGAGTTTAAGATCATCACTGATCATGCGTCGTTGAAATGGTTGATGTCTAATCATGACTTAAATTCACGGTTGGCCCGATGGGCTTTAGCATTGCAGAAATATCGATTTAAGATTGAGCATCGGAAAGGAACTCTCAATGTCGTTCCAGATTCACTGTCGCGAGTCAACGAGGAAGTTATCGCTGCAATTGATTTGCGGGAAGGGTTTCTGGTGGATTTAAATTCTGAACACTTCAAGTCCTTAGAGTACGTGGAACTGGGTCAGAAAGTTAGTGCGAACCAAAACAATTTTCCAGATCTAAGAACCGATAGCGGGTACCTTTATCGGAAGGCCGAACATTTGACGGGAGAGCAAGTCCATGATGAATTTGCATGGAAACTCTGGATCCCTAAAGGATTAGTTCAGAAGTGCTTTCAAGAGCGCACGATAATCCGTTGGCTTCCCATGGTGGGATACACAAGACCATAGAGAGGGTAAGACGGTATTACTTCTGGCCTGGCCTCGTGCCCGATGTAAAGGAATACATTAATTCATGTCAGATCTGCAAATCGACGAAAGCTCCAAATCACGTGTTGCGACCGCCACTAGGTAAAGCACCGGAGAGTCAGCGGTTTTTCCAACGTCTTTTTGAAGACTTTTGGGCCCATACCCTGGTCTCGAAATGGTAACATTGGCATTTTATAGTTCTTCATCATTTCACCAAATACGTATTTCTGAAGGCAGTAAGAAAAATCGATACCAGCGCGGTGATAAAATATTTAGAAGGAGCGTGTAAACCGTTCGGTAATCTCAGCTATCCGAGTCTATATCCGGCCGGATCAGATAGATTGGGACGAGTATTTGAATAAGATTAGTTGTGCGTTGAGATCCTCGGTGCATGATAGTATAGGTACGTCCCCATATTACATGGTGTTTGGGCAACATATGATTACCTCGGGACAACGTACTCTCTTTTAAGGAAGTTGAACTTGTTGGACGATCGTTCATTAAAGTTCGATCACCCGGATTCGTTTGAGATTGTACGAGAAAAGGCGTGTAAGCGGGTGCTAGAAGAGCATCAAGAAATTGAAAAGAAATACAATCTACGATCCCGAATAGTATCTTTCACGATAGGCCAGAAAGTATATAGGGGAATATTAAACAAAGTTATTTTAAAACTGGGTACAACGCCAAATTTGGTCCATCCTTCGTAAAAGCCAGAGTCCGAAGAAAAGTAGGAAATGCTTATTACGAATTAGGAGACTTACAGGGGCTATTAATCGGTACTTACCAAACTAAGGACATTCGTCAGTAACCCGTCTTCAGTCGTTATCAGTCTAGGGTACTATTGAGATTATACCCTAGCCTGATTCTTCCGGAGGCTTTGTAGCGGCGACTGAAGAGGTAAAATAAAACAACTAAGAAATACCATTGCAATATCAGCTGTTTCAGGGACGCTTAGGAATTGTAATATCAGATGTAGCAGGGTTGCTTAGAAATTGCAAGATCAGCTGTAGCAGGGATGTTTTAGGAATTGCAATATCAGCTGCATCAGGGCTGCTTAGAAATTGCGAGATCAGCTGTTGCAGGGATGTTTTAGAAATTGCAATCCCAGCTGCAGCAGGTCTGCTTAGAAATTGCAAGATCAGCTGTATCAGGGATGTTTCGAGGAATTGCAAGAACAGCTGCATCAAGGATGCTTAGAAAAGCTACCGGTTTCACCGGCAGTAGAAGCGTCTATGTACGCGGAAATAGACAGGATGTTGCAGCTCAACGTAATTGAAGAGTCTGAAAGCGCCTGGTCGTCCCCAATCGTCATGGTGACGAAGCCCGGAAAAGTAAGAATTTGCCTCGATTGCCGGAAGGTGAACAGCTTCACCTAGAAGGATGCTTATCCTCTTCCGCAAATCAGCGGAATCCTTAGTCGCTTGCCAAAAGCCAAATTTATATCCAGTTTGGATCTGAAAGATGCCTATTGGCAAGTCCCGTTAGATGTTGCATCTCGCGATAAAACAGCTTTCACGATTCCTGGACGACCACTTTATCAATTTAAAGTTATGCCTCTCGGGCTGTGTAACGCGACAAGCACGATGTCCCATTTGATGGACAAAGTGGTACCGGCGCATCTCAGAAATGAGGTGTTTATTTATTTAGACGACTTATTAATAGTCTCTGCAACTTTTGAGAGACATCTAGAAGTTCTGAGGGAGTTAGCCTTACAATTGAAGCTTGCAGGGTTGACAATTAATGTGGGCAAGAGTCACTTCTGCATGCGCCGGGTGAAATACGTATCGGAAGTTTGTTCCGAATTTCGCATCAGTTGCTGCTCCGTTGACAGATTTAATGACTACAAAGCGGAAGTTTAGCCTGACAGAGGAGGCCATAAGAGCTTTTGAGGCACTAAAGAAGTGTCTGAGTGAGGCGCCAGTGTTGAGTAGCCCTGATTTTTCGAAACCGTTCGCCATTCATTGTGACGCGAGTAAGAGTAAGGGGTTGGAGCGGTATTAGTCCAAGTCTCGGAGGAAGGAGACGAGCGTCCTATTGCATTCATCTCAAAGAAATTAAACAAACCTCAGTGCAACTATACAGTTACCGAGCAAGAGTGTCTAGCCGCGATAGTGGCTTTGAAGGTTTTAAGGGCATATGTTGAAGGGCTGGAGTTTAAGATCATCACTGATCATGCGTCGTTGAAATGGTTTATGTCTAATCATGACTTAAATTCACGGTTGGCCCGATGGGCTTTAGCATTGCAGAAATATCGATTTAAGATTGAGCATCGGAAAGGAACTCTCAATGTCGTTCCAGATTCACTGTCGCGAGTCAACGAGGAAGTTATCGCTGCAATAGATTTGCGGGAAGGGTTTCTGGTGGATTTAAATTCTGAACACTTCAAGTCCTTAGAGTACGTGGAACTGGGTCAGAAAGTTAGTGCGAACCAAAACAATTTTCCAGATCTAAGAACCGATAGCGGGTACCTTTATCGGAAGGCCGAACATATGACGGGAGAGCAAGTCCATGATGAATTTGCATGGAAACTCTGGATCCCTAAAGGATTAGTTCCAGAAGTGCTTTCAAGAGCGCACGATAATCCGTTGGCTTCCCATGGTGGGATACACAAGACCATAGAGAGGGTAAGACGGTATTACTTCTGGCCTGGCCTCGTGCCCGATGTAAAGGAATACATTAATTCATGTCAGATCTGCAAATCGACGAAAGCTCCAAATCACGTGTTGCGACCGCCACTAGGTAAAGCACCGGAGAGTCAGCGGTTTTTCCAACGTCTTTTGAAGACTTTTGGGCCCATACCCTGGTCTCGAAATGGTAACATTGGCATTTTATAGTTCTTCATCATTTCACCAAATACGTATTTCTGAAGGCAGTAAGAAAAATCGATACCAGCGCGGTGATAAAATATTTAGAAGGAGCGTGTAAACCGTTCGGTAATCTCAGCTATCCGAGTCTATATCCGGCCGGATCAGAAAGATTGGGACGAGTATTTGAATAAGATTAGTTGTGCGTTGAGATCCTCGGTGCATGATAGTATAGGTACGTCCCCATATTACATGGTGTTTGGGCAACATATGATTACCTCGGGGACAACGTACTCTCTTTTAAGGAAGTTGAACTTGTTGGACGATCGTTCATTAAAGTTCGATCGCCCGGATTCGTTTGAGATTGTACGAGAAAAGGCGTGTAAGCGGGTGCTAGAAGAGCATCAAGAAATTGAAAAGAAATACAATCTACGATCCCGAATAGTATCTTTCACGGTAGGCCAGAAAGTATATAGGGGAATATTAAACAAAGTTATTTTAAAACTGGGTACAACGCCAAATTTGGTTCATCCTTCGTAAAAGCCAGAGTCCGAAGAAAAGTAGGAAATGCTTATTACGAATTAGGAGACTTACAGGGGCTATTAATCGGTACTTACCAAACTAAGGACATTCGTCAGTAACCCGTCTTCAGTCGTTATCAGTCTAGGGTACTATTGAGATTATACCCTAGCCTGATTCTTCCGGGGCTTTGTAGCGGCGACTGAAGAGGTAAAATAAAACAACTAAGAAATACCATTGCAATATCAGCTGTTTCAGGGACGCTTAGGAATTGTAATATCAGATGTAGCAGGGTTGCTTAGAAATTGCAAGATCAGCTGTAGCAGGGATGTTTTAGGAATTGCAATATCAGCTGCATCAGGGCTGCTTAGAAATTGCGAGATCAGCTGTTGCAGGGATGTTTTAGAAATTGCAATCCCAGCTGCAGCAGGGCTGCTTAGAAATTGCAAGATCAGTTGTATCAGGGATGTTTCGAGGAATTGCAAGAACAGCTGCATCAGGGATGCTTAGAAAAGCTGCAAGGTCAGCTGCATCAGAGATGCTTAGGAAAGCTGTAATATCATCTGTTTTGCATTTCCTGTAACCTAGATGGAATGCACGTTAATTGGCTCACATTCTTTTCGTTCGAAACCGTCGTAGAGTGCAGACGCGCATATAGTTACGTTCCGTGGGAAAAGTTTTTTCGTGCGTGCAAAGGCGGCAAGTGCTAAGTTGAGTTGGTTATTCAAAAAATATAAAAAATCCTCGATATTTGTTTTGTGCGAAACGACGAGTGCGTACGAAAAAAAAGAGCGAGAAGAGACAGCCGAATTGAGTCCCTTTGCTGGCTGCTGAACGCCGGCGAAACTATTTTTCAAATTTTTTTCTGTGTCGATCCCACTGGAAGTTGGCAGGTGATTATGGGAAAATTTTTGTTTTGTGTCCAGGGTACTTATTGTGGCTGTTTAAATAGGCAGTTCGTTGACGGCCCACACCAAGCACCTCAGGAGCCCTCCATGTGGAGGCGAGGAGGTTAGGATCGCCCAGAGTCCCCTTCAGTAAATTGTGAGAAAAACAAGATGGCCGCTTCGTTATTCTACCTAACCTAAAAGGCGGCAGAAATCCAATCTTTACTGCCGGAAGACGAGCCGTACGCATGGGCATAGTATTCTGAAGTCACCGAAGCCTTGCGAGCATGAGGCTGTTGAGCCGAAATCAACGTTGGAATTTATCGGAAGTTTTGTATTTTTCTTGGCCAAGCTTGCGGCACATTTTTCCCTTCAACTGGTATTCTCTTAACCTCAATCCGGTCGAATAATTTAAACAAATTAAAATGTCTATTTTTATGTTATAGTTTTATTTAATTTTATTATCTAATTTCTAGTTTTAATTGCCCTTCTAGAGAAAAATAGTGAATACAAAATAATATGAAGTGTATACCTTTAAAAAAGAAAAATATGCAAGAAAAGTGAAGTGAAAACGAGAAAAACTGAATTGGTACGAATATAAAAGAAATTTTTTTATTTTTTCTATTTTTTTTGTGTGAAAAGCTTCTCTAAATAATAATAATAAATAATCAATTTGTTTAACTTACCATTCTCGTATAAAGGTCAAATGTTATGAAATACTATGGTGACAAATTCTTTTACAGCAAACCTAAGCAGAGATCGATCTTTCGCCGATGGATATGCCGTGAGTGGTTTATTTGTACATTTATAAAAAAATATTCAATTTTTATATGACAACTCCTCTACTAATTGAACCAGTCAACACCGACCTAACAAGAATTTTATTTAAATAATTTATTAGAGCTAATTTTTATAATTAACGTAACGCGCAAATTTGTAATATCCCAAAATCCAACTCATTAACAATACATTTTTGGTTTATGGTATGATTTCTTATAATTTTATTATTTTTTATATTCTTGCTGATTTTTGGTTCCACGCTTTCACTAACTCACAAATTATAAAAATTGTTAATTTAAATAAGTTTTAATAACACACAAACACAAGTATCGCTTACCATAATCTTGTAATTTAGAATTTTATTAACTTTAATTTTACCCGCATTGTAATTATAATAATCTTTGCCAAATTTATAAGTATAAAATCACATATGGAATTAATTGAAATATTGATCTACTTTCGCTCACTGACCAATAAGTCCGCCTGAAAATTACCTAAACATTACGCTTATAAAATCAATCGGTTTGCTTTGAAACTCCGAAACGGGAAATCAGACTAAAGAATCGTATTAATTTTAGACAAATTTTTGTTTCACTAAGTATGAATTAAATTGAATCATGAAATTCTAATCTTTCTATTTGAACTAAGCTGATGTCTACCCGGATGTAGGGTGTCGAAGGGATCACCAGAGCAATACTCTAGTGGCCGGTGATCATAGGTAGGGTGGGCAACTCACAAGCACAACAACATCTGTGTCTTGTTTAAAATTTTAGTCTTCTCTCTGTCTGTCCGCATTTCTTCTTTTCCGAATTTATTTTTCCGAATTCTTCCGGTCTAGTTATCTGTTTCTTCTATTTGTCGCAAGCACGCTCAATTCTGTATTTAATAATAGTAATGTGTGGTAAGTGATAGAGTCCGTCCAAGCAAGACCACCACCCCCAAAGCCGACGAGCAGAAGCCGGATCCTATAGCGTGCCCCGCTAGAACAGACTCCGATCTTTCAACATTTCGTATCGTTACACACTACACAGGACGGGAGGGTATAGAAGAGGATCCATGACATCTAGGATCTTCGACTTTTAGGCTTGCTCGTATGCCAATTAAGATTTTTGCCGTTTAAGATAGCGATAAACTCTGCGTACCTCTTTTAATATTGTAACCTCAGCTCCTATAGATAACAAAACCCACCCCATTTGCCCTGAGCAACAGTCGGCCCCCGTAAGCAGAGTACGTTATCATAGGCTGTGTATAATCGGTTTGCTACATAATCAAATGGCGCCCGAACGTGGAGCCAAACAAACTCGAGAGGCGTTTGTTACATGGTGAAGGCCACTGTGCTGATGAGTGTGTTAGCCATTCAGGCCCCTGCCACCAAAGCACTATGGGCAAAAGTCGCAAAGTGCGGCATTTTTACATTTTTTTGTGTTCGGTATAATTAAATTGACTTTATTTTTGAATTAGAACACTTCAAGAATACTGAAACATATTTTTAAAAATTTTAGACTTCGTTGGTAATTTCTTATTCGCCCATATTTAAAGACTATTGTCTGGATCCTCTGAAAAAAATTGGCTCGAAAATTTGTGATTCTTTCTGTCAATTTTATATTCAAATATTAAATCAAACAAAAAAATTTGAATATGGAATTTAATCGAAAAGGTATGTAATATTAATTATTGGCACTTCATTTTAGTACATGTGATATATTGTCCAATCGTGCAATGTGTTGTTGGTATGTTTTAGGTCCCTGGTATTTGTGTTTCTGTGGAGTGTAACTAGTGCGTTAAGGCCGGTCGAGGCAATATTAAAGCTGAATGTTATTAACCAAACTGTTAACAATCAAATAGTGGTTAACATTTTGCCCGTTTTTGCCCGATTTACGGCAAAACTCAATGTTGCAGTTGTATTTACGTCTTGTTATTCAACGATGCTTGGCGGTAATGTTCAGCAAATCTTAATAAAAGATATGCTTATTCAGTTTTTCGGATTGAATAACACTAATTTACGAAAATGCAGCAGAAAAGCCTGCGCAATGGCTTGCATCCTCATTCATAATTGAGTTTCTTAAGGTGATGTTCCACGCGAAAAGCCTGGTCGTAAACGCTTGACGTATACTGAGGCAGGACCAAGGTTAAAGTGAAAATTAGCATTTGAACTAGTCTTTGAAACAGAAAATTCAATGCTATTGTTGCATGCCCTTTTGTTTATATAATTTTAATTGCTACATAATGTGAGTTTGAGGTATGCCCATCAAAACTTAAAGTAGGTACTTCATGTACCTATACATTAATACTTATGAGTGGTATCCAATGTCTCCAATTTTCCATAAAGTACTGGTACATTGGCACCAAAAATGGAAAACTCCGTACTTCTTCTAGGGCTCTCCGTGAAAATGCGTCAGAAGAGAGTAGAAGAAGGCGGAGATAATGAACTCGAAATTTTCCGGAAGAGTTCCTGGAGTTGGAGGAAGAGCTTTGTAAAGAACAAATTATTAACTGGACACCAAGATATGGAGTCACAAAACATAATATTGGGCTTTAATTAATTTTTGATTAAATTTTGCATGGATCCAAATCAAATTTAAAATGCGAATTTGCTAAAATATATAATTTTACTTTTAGAAAAAAATCGAAAATTATAAACTCATGGTGAGGTGGGCGGGAAAAAAGACGTGGTCCAAATGAAAAGAAAAAATCCGTAATTCGATCCTTATTTTTGGGTATATGTACAAAGTTTCATGTTTCTATCTTATAAAATGGTAAAAATCCCGCATTTCGGGATTTTTGCCCATAGTGCAAAGGTGACTGGCCAATAGCTCTTGCGACGAGACGCCGTGGCTTGCCAAATCGGCTGGATCATGTTCGGAACGAACATGTTGCCAAGTTCCTTTCACCGAGAGTGAATCTTATCCACTCGGTTAGACACGAAAGTGGTCAACTTGCATGGCTGCTTATCCAGCCTGCTGGGTCGAACAACTTGGCGATCTGCGACAGCACTTCTCTCTTTGTGAAAGATGGTTTGGACACCATCTCGACTGTGACGAAAAAACTCGTCGGAAGTGGCTCGCCATCGAATACTTAGCGTCTTTGCGACACTAGCTTCGTCGATCTCGAGGAAGTCTTCACAGAGCAAGTGTTCCTTAGGGATTCTTTTCAGCACATCTTTCGAGTTCGAGGTCCACTTACGCAAAGGGAACCCAGCACTCTCAAGCGTTGTTCGAAGCTCATCTATAGCAGACACAGCAGTCTGCTTAGTGTGAGCTCCGATGGCGATGATGTCACTAGCTAGGGGTACTGGTCGCGAACATCACAAGCAAGTTGATGCAGAACGCGGATAGCCAGGTACGGAGCACAGTTCACTCCAAAGGTGACTGTGTTGAGTTCAAAGTCGCACAGCTTCTCGTCTCGAGAACGGAAGAGCAACCTTTGAAACCGGGTGTGTTTGGGGTCCACAAGGATTTGCTGATACATCTTGGTGATGACGGTATTGAAAACGAAATGGAAGAACCTCCATTTCAGGATTTGAATGGTTAGGTCAGATTGAAGGATCGGCCCAGCGTGGAGGATGTCGTTGAGACTCTTCCCGTTTGTAGTCGGGCTGCAAGGCGTTGAATACAAAGCAAAGTTTTGTGGTGGTGCTGTCGGGCTTGAGAACAGCGTGATGCGGCAAATAAAAGTTGCCGGAACTAGATGGAGGGACATGTGTCATTTACTCCTGAATAACGGAGTCATATTGTTCCTTCAGAGAGTCGTTTTTCTTTAAACGGCTCTCGTTTCTCAGGAACTTAGCGAGAGCGGTAGCTCTCGAGTGACCCAGGTCAATGTGACCAGGATCGCGAAATGAGAGCGTGACCATATAGCGACCAGTTTAGGTTCGCGCGGTCGTGGCGTTGAAATTAGCCTCACAGACAAGGTCAGACTCTTTCGATGAGCTAGCCGGAAGGTCCTCCACCTCCCAACGACGATTCTGATCCGGAATCGATCTGAGCCCGAGCTGTACAGCGAACGCCGTGATGGCAGACGTGAATAACAGGAGAAGGTGTGTTAACTGCCAGAAATGACTGAACGTTAGCTGACTGGGAAGAAATGGACTGTATAGGAGTTAGAGCGGGGTTTTTGACTGTCGGCGTCTGATTGATTCAAAGCAAGAGTGTATGATGACGACCCTTGCATGTAAAGCAGCAAAGAAAGAAAGAAACAATTCAAACACCGCTTCTGTTGCTTAATGTGATTGACCCTTTTGTTGACACCCATCTGAAGAAAGAGGGCACAAGCGAAACGGATGATTCTCCCGGGAACACAATTTGCAGGACTGGGTTTTCGAGGTCACCCTACTCAAAAGAGTTGACCTGCTTGGAGACGGGGCCTCCTTGCGTGATGCTCGTGAAACCGTCGGAGCGTTCGTGCCGGATGACACTTCCGTTATTGCGATTCTAGGAGAAAAGCGTACTTATCATGAAATTTCGCTCTTATTTTGTTCCCAGAGAGAAACGGTCAGCTTGGGGAGCCTCGAAGAACACAAGAAAACCAGGATGTGGACCCAATTCTCTATATTGAGCTATCACACAGTGGGCGATTTGGTCCCGCTAGCGGCATTTAATTCAAATTTTCAAATTTAAAAATCCGTTAATATTTTTTCACATATCGATAGCAGATGCTTTGATTAGATTTTTAAAGGCTTTTTGAAAGCTCTACGATCAGCTGATCATCAGCTGTGATCGGTCAAACACATCATATGATTTCGCAAAAGAGCTTTACACAATTTTTCTCTTTGCGCGCATGGAATTTGAGTTCCTCGGAAATTTACAATTTTTGGTGAATTTGTTAGAAGTTTGGTTTTTGTTATATTCAAGGAATGTATTTTCAAAAATCAATGTTTGTGACCGGTCTATAAATGTGTAGCTCATAAAACGTAGTGGTAATTCAGTGTATTAACAACTAGCCCGGATTAGCGTACACCTGTCTTTCGTGGAGTAGAACTTAATTTGTTCAACTAAGTCCAGTCTAACTCCTTTATTAGCCGAAAGTGTGAATCAGTGGCGTCCAAAATGTGTAATATCAACTGCTATTCTCTGCTAGCCTTGAAACTATGGTACTTTTAGACACAGTGTTAGTACCAAAAGGGATCTTTTTAGTATTGCACTCAGAAGTCATCCCATTTTTCCATCATCCCATCATTTTTAAGATAAAGTTTATATATGAAATATGTTAATTGAAGTTCAAATAAAATAAAAGTACAACAAAATTTTAAATTTAAAAAAAAAAAGTTTTTAAATTAAAAAATTTTTTAAAAAATTTTTAAAAAATTAAAAAATTGTTTAACTTCAAAATTCTATGATTTTTTCTGATCAGTGAAAAAACCGACTGAAGATATCTATTTTAGTTTAGAAGTTATTAATTAAATGCCGCTAGCGGGACCAAATCGCCCACTGTGTATCAGCTTGAATGGTGCTCTGCAGCTCCTGAATAGCGGAACCTGACTCTCGCCCAATGGCGGGCAAATTGAACAAAATTCTTAGCTGACTGTTTGCGAGCAACCGTTTGTTCTCGATACGCTCAGTTAAGCTGGACCACGCCGACTGAACCCTTCATTTGTCAAAGGTGATTTTGACACAATGGCATGGGCTTCACCGCTGGTCTTGGGTTGAGATAGAAAAGTTTCTCAACTTCCGACAGTCTCGGGTTCTGTATATAGAGGGCTGTGAATAAATCCCGGAAGGTGGGCCAGCGAGTGTAATCGCCTCCGAAAACTTCGGTGTCGCACGGAGGTAATCGACACCCTGTGGGCATAAATTGCACAGCTTGTGGTTGTACGGGTGTACGGGGGTGAGCGCCTGGGATGCGTTGGCTATTTGCTCACCTAACTGAGTTGCACACTGCTCGTAGACAGCATAGCAGTAGTCATACTTGGCCTGAATAGTAGGCAACTCTTCTGTCGTCATCTCCTCAGACATGACGCTAGAGCCAGCCTCATACTCTTTCTCGACCTTTTCCCACAAGACACGCAGACCCTTCGGACTTGCCACGTGTATAAGGACGGGCTATCAGCCGAAGGATTGTTGACTCTCGCCGCAAAGTGACTGATACGATCAGTCGCGGCGATGAATTGCGTCAAAGCTGTGTCAGAGGCTTGCGGGCGAAACGCTATCTAACAGTAGTTGGAATATAAAGTTTTCTCACAAATCTAATTCTTGTGCAAGGAAGTGTTAATTAGGGTCACCTGTCATTAATGTCAAGTGAGGGGTAATAAAATGCAATTTAATTAGAGTCACCTGTGGAAATGTCAAGTGTGAGGTAATAAAGATAGTAGTTAGAATATCAAGTTTCTATACAAATCTAATTCTTGTGCAAGGAAGTGTTAATTAGGGTCACCTGTCATTAATGTCAATTTAGGGGTAATAAAATGCAATTTAATTAGGGTCACCTGTTGAAATGTCAAGTGTGAGGTAATAAAGATGCAATTTAATTAGGGTCACCTGTGGAAATGACAAGTGTGGGATTTGTGCGACGAATCGTACGCGACCCGAGACGGGGCGATGAAAGGATCGGGATCGGGGTCGGGGCGTTTCGTTACACAAATCCGTTATCGATTCTTCGGAGTCGGGGTCGGGGTCGGGGTCGAGGTCGCTTGTCCCGAGATGCCCTCGGGGTCGGGGTCGAGATCGCTTGTCCCGACACGCCCTCGGGGTCGCATTCGAAAACGATTCGTAGATCGAGGACGAAAACGTGTGACGAAAACGTGCTACGATACGCTCTTATCATTAACGAACGAAGCGTACATTGTCAATCAGGGCGGAGCGTTGTACCCAAAACGATCGAACACGTGAACGTTCACCTCCAAAACGTAGTCGGAGTCGGGGTCGAGGTCGCGTGTCCCGAGACGGGACGGTGAGGGGATCGGGGTCGGGGTCGCAGTCGAAATACGATTCGTAGATCGTACTCGAAATCGTGAGACGACGTGATACGCTCTTTAACGAACGTAGCGTACGAACGCGCGAACACCCACCTCGAAACGTAGGTCGTGAGGCAACGCATCATACTAGATCGAAACGTTACGAAACGAAAGGACGGAAACGTGACGCAGCGCCACATCCAAGACGATCGAATACGTGAACGTCTAACACGAATCAACGTTACGAAACGTGACGAAATATGCTCGGAAGCCCAACGCTACCTGAAAAACGATCGAAGGCGCCTTGCACGTGACGCATCGCTACCTGTAAAACGATCGTAGGCGCCACGCTACCTGTAAAACGAACGAAGGTGTGACGCCCACTTGTCTCGTCAATTCGAATGTATTCGAAATTGGAGCGGAGGAAGGAAGACGTGATGAACGTTAAAAGGATGGGAACGTGATGTAATTCAGACGAGAGTACAACACCATTTCCAAGACACTTGAAGATAAAATAGAAAATCTAAAAGAAAAGCCGAATATTATAACCAAGATGCAATGAGGGTAGCACACCATCAATACCCATCGATATTCGCCCACTATTCAATTTTCCTCGGTTTTCATCCAAAACCTAAAATCCTTAAAATCACTTTGTGACGCTCCATACTGCGCCACAAAAATAAACGATAGCCCAAAACGTATATACCAGAGTTTTCTCTCATGCATGGTCACTCACCCAGCTGTGCTGAGTTAACAGCACAAGTACAACGCAAAGAGAGTTCACAGAGCATGCGCAATGCAAATATGAGCCAAGCAAGTTAACAGCGCATGTGCAACGCAAAGAGAGTTCACAGAGCATGCGCAACGCAAATATGAGCCTAGCAAGTTGACAGCGCATGTGCAACGCAAGGGCGTTAACAGCGCAAGTGCAACGCAAAGCGAGTTAACAGCGCATGCACAAATTTAGGAAAAGAAAGTAAAAGCGAGTTGGCAGAGCCAAGACCTTGACCTAGATATAAAGGCGAGTGTAGGAGGAGCGGCGCTCTCACTCTGATAAGAACTTGCCAGTGCGTAACACTTTTACCCGCGAGTGTCATAAAGAAAAGTCTAGAACCACGTGCCAAGTATACATCGAACAGTTCCATCACGCAACACACGAAGACTTTAAAGGTACGTTCAAGCTGAATGGTTGATACCCATTTACACTTTAATTATTCCCTTTGCTCCCCGTTCAACACATGCGATTACGCATTGCCATTAGCATAGTCATTGTATTAACCCCTTCGAGTGCGACAACGCACTAACACAACCACACTAACGATATACGCTAGACATTGTTTTTCTTTTCGCCGCGTCTTTCGCTCGTCGTTGTTTACCTTTTCACACAACGCACATATTTTTCCCCGTTCACCGTAGTAGTGTGATTACAGATTACTACAGTCGGCGCTGAAAAAATGTGTACAGTGTGACTGTGCCAGTGTGATCACACGCCAGCATTTGTCTCACTCATACTGTGTGCCTCGTCTTTTCCCGTAGTGCTTGTGTAAAGCAAAGTGCCCGTTCGCGGTAACAGTAGTACAGTCGACACTGTAATAGTGTGTTTAGTGCGGCCGTGTCAGTGTGATTACACACCAATACTCGCCTCACCTACACCGTACATCCCGGTTACGATTCTCCGCGAGGTATACCTAACTCCCGCTAGCCGTAATAGTGTGACTACAAACTATTACAGTCGGCGCCGGAATAGTGTGTACAGTTTGATTGGGCAGTGTGATTACACCCTCACAACCATTTCACCCACGCCGCGTGCTTCGATTCATACTATTCGTACGAACCCCAGTTTCTTCCGTTAGCTGTAGTAGTGTGACTACAAACTACTACAGTCGACGCCGGAACAGCGTGTACAGTGTAATTGGGCCAGTGTGATTACACACTCACAACCATTTCACCCACGCCGCGTGCCCCGTTTTCCATATTCTTCGCACGAACCACAACTCTTCCCGTTTGGCTGTAGTAGGGTGACTACAACCACTACAGTCGACGCCGAAAAGTGTGTACAGTGACAACTTCACCCGTGTAACAACCCTATCGACGTTGGACCCGAGAACAACCCCAGAAGCAGAAATATTTACATCATTGTTGACAAATCTGTTGCCAGAGAAATAACAAATAAAAATAAACAACGTTACAAATTGAAAACTCCTGTCTTTTCTTTACATCTTGATCTCCATTTGCCTACGAAGATTGTCTCACAACAAAATAAAAAAAACAAAACAAACAAAAACATCAACATGAATCCCGAGATCACCAAAAACTTCAACTACACCACCAACACCATCAATGGGGAGTATTGCTATTCCTGCCAGCATTACCTACCTGCAGGTATGCAATGGCATTTCCACGCTCGCACCGAGATACATAAATACAACTCTATCCGTCCGGTGGACGGAAGAAGAATCAAGCAGATTGTGAATGGATACAAGGGACGTATTCTCCAATACATGTTTGAGAACGAGGGAGCGGATGTAAGGATGCCTATTGAATTCCTAAATGAGGCTGGATTAGCACTGATCCCTCCCTTGGAATGCGTGATGACTACCCACCTATCATCCAAATGCAATTTTGAGTTGTTTGCTGAGTACATGCTAATAAAAGAGTATGATATTCAACAAGAAATAAAATCGTTCCAGCGCACAATGTCTCTGATTACGACTGGATCCGACTTCACCCGATTCTTTGAATCGCATAAAAATGTGATAGACGCAAAATGAGTGAGTTTCAGGAAAAGGACAGCGGATGGACCTTGACACGAATCATTAAGCTGGAGTTTAATGTTTACAAATGTGATCCGACAAAGGGATCTAATCATTTTGAGCTTCCGCTTAAATTAAAAATAGAAGGGCAGTTGTTAATGTACATAACAAAGATGCCTTCTGTTTTAAGTGGGCAATTATATCAGCCCTCAAACCAATAAATAGATCATACCAATGCAATAATTATGGTGTTGAGATCACGTCCCCAATAATTGAGGTGAACAACGTAAAGATTGACTTCAATGGATTAACATTCCCGATGGAAATTCAAAAGCAAAGAGTTCACTTAACGAAACCCTTACATAAGTTTAAATGTTTTCGGGTATGATGAGGAATCTGACAAAATAATTGGACCGCTTTACTGCGATGGAGTGGAAATGAGAATCCACATTAATTTATTATTCGTCGACGGACCAATGGCGGGTATTCATGGACACTATGTGTGGATTAAAAATATTTCATCGTAAGTACATTCATTAAATTTGAAAATATCACAATCACCTTACAATTTCAATTTTCATACACAATCTACTTGCTAAACAAAGTGGGTAAACAGCGAGTTAAGCGTTGGTTCTGTAATCAATGCTTACAATACTCAACGAGTGAGGAGAGGGCGGCTCAACATACATTGAGATGCAGTCGGGTGGTTACCGAGGGACCAAGGAAGGATCAGAAGATTACCTTTAAAACCATCACCGTCAGTTGAGGTTCCGTTCGTCGTGTATGCACGTTTGTTTGAATGCATATTGGAACCAGTAACATTAGATGTAAGTGCAAACACAAAAATTATCAATAAGCATGTGCCAGTAGCATTTGCATACTACATAAAGTGTGCATTTGACTCTGGCTTAGATAAGTTTGTTTCGAAGACAGGAGGAGATGTCGCTCGCACTTTCATTAAAAATTTAACGTCAGATTTGTCCGATTTGTATGAGAACCACATGAACATAGTGGTTCCAATGCACATGAGTCATAATGAGTTAGATAATTTTAGGAAAGCGACCATTTGTCACATATGTAAGGGTATTTTAAATAATGATAGAGTGAAAGATCACTGTCATTTTACAGGTAGATATAGAGGTGCAGCCCATAATTCTTGTAACCTTAAATACAAGACGGGTGATTTTATTCCCGTATTCTTTCTTTTTCTCCAAATACGATTCTCATTTGTTTGTTAAAGAACTTGGAGAAATTGAGGGGAAATAAAAGTTATTCCTTTGAATAAGGAATTATATATTTCAATTTCTAAATATCTCCCTCTAAGGAAAAATACGCTAGAAATCAGGTTTTGGATACTATCAGATTCATGCATAGTCTAGACACACTCGCGGGGAATTTGAGTGAGGAGAATTTCAATGTGCTGAAAACACAGTACAAAAACAAGTCCGATTTTGAACTACTTCGCAGGAAAGGTGTTTTCCCCAACGAATATTTAGATTCTGTTGAAAACTAGATGAAACTTCTCTCCCACCAAGGTCCAAGTTCTATTGTAATTTAACAGAGTCAGAATGTTCAGAAGAGTATTACGCTCATGCCATCCAAGTATGGTATCATTTTAATTGTCGTTCATTGAAGGAATACTTAGAATTGTATTTGAAAACTGATGTTTTATTGTTAACAGACGTTTTCCAAAATTTTAGGCAATTTGTTCTTCAATTTACAATCTTGACCCCGCCATTATTACACTACACCAGGATTGTCGTGGGATGCTATGCTAAAACCACAGAGATCGAACTCGAGTTACTCACTGACATGATTGCATATTTTAAGAGTGGAATTCGGGGTGGGTTGGTGCAATGTAGTCATAGGCATACAAAAGCAAACCACAAATACTTAAAAGATTTCGATCCTACTAAAGAATCGGAATTTTTAATGTATGTGGATGCAAACAATTTATATGGATGGGCTATGTCTGAACCACTACCTTACGGTGAGTTCAAATGGTTAGACACGAATCAGGTTAAGAGTTTTAATCTAGAAAATATTCATGAAAATAGTGAGTATGGGTATATTCTAGAGGTTGATCTAGATTACCCTTACTCAATCCATGATGAACATAATGATCTACCATTCTGTCCGGATAACAAGCTACCATCAAGCACTTGTAAAACTCCAAAGTTAATAGCCGATCTCGCTGAAAAGAAGAATTATATCATATACTATAAGACTTTAAAACAGTGTATGAGACATGGTTTGGAATTAAAAAAATTCACTCCATCCTTCAATTTAGGCAGAAAGCCTGGCTCAAGAAATATATTGATATAAACACTGAGCATAGGACCAGAGCCAAAAATAATTTTGAAAAAGATTTTTCAAATTATTGAACAATGCTGTTTATGGAAAAACCATGGAAAACAGTGAAAAAAGGGTGGATGTACGGATAATAACGGGTGGGAGTATCCAATTGAAAATAGGAAGTCAGGGCGACCCAAATTATGTACTAGAGATTTAATATCGAAATCTAATTTTCACAGTGCATCAGTGAAACTATGTATGCAATTCAAATGAAGAGGTTACACAACATTTGTGATAAACCAATTTATTTAGGATTTGTAATGCTGGAGATGTAAAATACAAAATGTATGACTTCCATTATGACTACATGAAACCTAAGTTTGGGAAAGCACTCAAATTAAATCATATGGATACGGATTCATTTATTTACAGCATAAAACAAATGATTTTTATGCAGATATTCGGGATGATGTGGAGTTAAAGTTTGACACGTCCGAATATCCAGATGAATTAACCGAGTTGTATAAGTTTAAGAAATGTAATAAGAAACGATTGGGTTTTTAAGGATGAGTTGCATGGTAAACCAATGACTGAGTTTGTTGGTTTACGCCCAAAAATGTATGCGTACACTTATGAAAATTTCGATAACTCTGGTAAAATATGCATTATAAAAATTAAGGGGTAATGGCATGTTGTTTGATGGGCATTTCATTATCAAATTATTCAAAAACTTTGTATACAGGAAAGCAAGAACGTTTTAGTATGCAGATGTTTAGGTCTAGAGGGCATGAAATAACTACAGTCGAAAAAACAAAAACTACATTAGATAGCAAGGATGACAAGCGAATAATAGAAAAAGATAAGATTTCAACTATAGCAAGAGCACATTATTTAGTAATTCCCTTTCAAATTTAGAGTTACATATCAATTCTAGAAGCAGAGTAAAGAGTTTGGCGCAGCCAAATGTTTGCGCTAGAGAACTCACACAGTAATCAAACTAGTGTGAACAAAATAAATAATCTTAAAAGAAAGTTGGATAATAATGAAAGTGCGATCAACATTTACGAAGGACAATTAGTATTACATTTCATGTTAATGGATAGGTTGCAAAAAAGAAAACTAGATGTTTAGAATAATAAAGCAATACTTTATTGAAAATTAAAATGTATAAATAAAATAAAAAATGTTTAAAATTAAGTGTACATATTAGTAAATTAAGAAAAATAAAAATTATAGATAACTTGAAGTAAAATAAAAAGAAAAAATACAAAACATAAAATTGTTTTCAATCTTATATTATTACAATATTTCATTATTATGAATCCAGCTGTCTTCGGTTTTGGGGAAACCCAACCAGCGCACTAGAGCTCTATTGCCTTTCTTTTTAACACCTTTTCAACCAGATAAGTGTTAGGAAACTTGTTTTTTTCAGTTCCTCTTTGTAGAAAGCACCTTGAATTGGATTCCCATTGAAGTCTTGTAGTAAGTATGTTGTTGGGTAAGTATTTTTGTACTTTGCTTATTTTAAAAATTTCAGTTGTCCAATTAGGAGTATAGCCTTTTTCAAATACGTGTTTGTACTTGCTGATAATCACACATTTTCAATTTGCTACCCGTAAACATTTTAATGTTGTTGTAGACAGTTTTAAAATATGTTTCTCATTTTTAGTGTTTACATTAACGGGTGACATTCGTATAGTTCTATGATGTCTATTGTTGTAAACGGAAATTAGTGTTTTGTTATATAAATCCAATTATATGTCCCATTGAAACTGAATTCACGCCACATTAGGTCTTTTATTGATCTATTAAATCGTTCAACAATTGACGCCTTTAGACTACTAAATGTTGAATAGGGGTTGATTCCATATCGTTTCATTAATATCTTAAATTGGGTGTTAAAGAACTCTTTTACATCGCCTGTTTGAAGATTTTTGGGGATCCTCTCCCTGATTGAAATATTTTCTCCATGGCCTCAGCAACGTCTTTTGCATTTTTAGACTTTATTGCTTCCCCCCATCCAAATTTTGAGAATGTGTCTATCACTGTTAGCATGTAGCGATACCCATTGTTTGAGTGTGCATAATTCCCCATTTCAACCAAGTCAGCTTGCCATAATTCGTTTATCCCTTTTGTTATGACTCTACGTCTAAGAAAATGCTTACGTGAAGGAGCATGTATTTCATTAATTATTCCCCGTCTAGACATATTTATTACTTTCGAATATGAAAGCGTACAATTTTATCAAGAATATCTGATGTAGTTTTCTTAGTCTTGATTATTCGCTGTTCAACTGTAGTCAATTTATCGGATAATAATCTCTCATTCCTTTCTTGATGACTTGAAATCATTGATGTTAGAAAATTTCTCAGATCGTTTACAACTTGGTCCACATATTCTTTTATCGCCAAGTCGGCATTCTCAATTGGTAAGCGACCATTTTTTAAACGTCTTCCTTGTATATTGTAACTTCCATCATTATCAATGTAGAGTCCTGGTATTTTCTCAAGTCGTTTTAAATGAATAGAGATCTGCTTATCATTTACATAACGTCCAAACTTGTCAACAGACATGATGATTATAAGCTTATCAATATTAACAATCAATTATATACGAATTTAGTGTATAATTTGAGCCTATCTCAATTCTTCAATTATTGACGTAATTTCATTAGTGTGATTCGTATTTCCAGCTGCTTGAGAGGCAATTAAGAGTTGTAATCGTTCAACCAACTCATTTGGATCGTCCCAATATACATAATTTGGTTTTTTCGTCGCGAGTGACATGAATCCAGAAACAATTGGTTTTAAGATTTTAGGTGTAGACTCAGCAGTGGGTTATTTTGTTAAGAGTTTAATAATTTTGTATATTTCTTTGCCCTTGTTACTCTGATATGTCCATCGGAATTAAAATTTCTCCGGTTCATATTAGTTATCAATAAAATTTCATTATATATTTCTAGATCATTTGAATTATAATTTTGAGGTAGGCGGTGGAATATTAATGAACATAATCCACTAGTAAGAAAGATGCCAGTTTTGATCATCATCCAATTCAATTTTTTGTGAGTCACATTAATGTGTGAATTCCCCAACATTAATTGACCACTTGTATTTTTGTATGGACCATATGTCTTATCCAAAAGATCTTCCCGTGCCAGTTCACTGATATTCAAATTTTTTGAGTTGTCTTCATGTTGGTTTGATTGACTCGTTATCGAAGGCGTTGAATGTATAGATGTTTCATTTGGTAATACGTTCGATGAATGAGAGGGCTCTTGACTCGTTAACGGAAATGATGAATGGGGTCAGTCTTGAACTGGTAATGGAAGCGAAGTGTGGGGATATTTGTTTCATAAACTTAGTTGATGAATAAGGTAAGCCTTCAAACGATGTGTCTTCTATAGCTGGTTGAGAATAGAATTGATCATCATCATCATCCTGAGCATTAACACTATCCATTCCCCAATCCAATGTCTTCTCAATATCATATTTAGGTTTTGAGTATTGACTCTTAGCGCTGTGAAATGTGAGTTTCCTTTTCTTGTTAGGTGGTGTGTTTCTCTCTCGGTCGATTGGAGTGTAGGTTTGCATAATTTTTTCCAGTCTCAACATTAATATTATTAGAGCATTTCGGCTTTTAGTTAATTGAGTTAAAACTGTTTGATTCATTTTCTTTCAAATTTATCTCATTCAACTGTTAGTGGATTAGTGATTCTTTCAGTCTTGTGGTCATTAGTGTACTGTGATCTATTTTACGAAACATCATCATATATAATCAATAAACAGATACATTATCATGTTTTGATGAAGAGAGCTGGTTGTACAGATCAGCTATCTGACTGTTAAACAGATCAGCTAGCCGTTCTTTTAAACAGACCTGGTTGTATCGACCAGGTAGCTGTTCTTTAAACAGACCTGGTTGTACAGATCAGGTATCCGGTTCTGATAACGGACCTGTTTCTGTTAACAGACCTGTTTCAATTTCCCATACTCCATTTAAAATGATGAAATGAAATTTCAAATACATTTATTCACGCAATGTAAAAGGTGAAAAGTGCTAAAACGAAAGCTGAAAATTCCCCAATTTCCCAATCCCTAATGAAAATTTAGAATTTAAATTTCAATAACATTTATTTGAAATAAGTATCTAAAGTAATAAAGCTGGAAAAGAAAGCTGAAAATTCCCAAATTTACCATTCCCCATTTAAAAAATTTTTAAAATTAATTTTTAATAGAATTTATTGTTTTGTTTGTTTTTATTCAATTACATTTTCAAATGGAAAAATATATTTCCATCATCCAGTTTTGTTAGAGTTAGAGTTACTCGTATTGAATTTCTTAATGTGCTTATCACTAACTACATCATACCGTGCCGGGAGGTAAATAAAATGCTTTTCAATGTTAATTTTGTGGAATAAGCATTAAATTTACTAGGAACCCTAGACGCTCCATAGATTCTGTATTCTTTATTCCTTGGTAGAGCGTGGAAAGGGAACTTCTTCTTTTCCGTTTTTCTATTCAAATAATTCTCCGTTGTTTGAATGTCGATGTCATCGGAGAGGAATTGGAGGTCGTTAGCATGAGGAGTAATAAGAGGAAGATTAACTTCGGTGAAGTCAATCTCCTCTCCCTTGGTCACCTCCTTTGATGGGTTCATCCTAGATATTTATGTGTGTTAGGTGTGTACCGCTGGTACTATTCTCACTGCTGCTCCCGCTGTTCGGTGTTGGTCGTTGGGCGAATGCGTGCTCCTGTTGGTGATGTTACTGCTACTGCTGGTGTTGTTAGTGAGTGCTAATGACTGAATGATATTTTCCTTCGAGTGGCTGGCTGATTTTATACTTGTCACTTTCCCTTCCACTGTTGTTTTCAAGGGTTTTCATTAACTAAGAACGTTTAATTGGTTGACTTTCTACCTGTTGCTACCTGTTGGACTTCTCAAGTGCTAGAGAAGGACAAGCAACCCACTGATAAGAATCTGACCCTCTCTTGTAATATGCTACCCAATGCGTTCCATTCGATATTGAGTCTGCTAAATTTATTATTCCACACTCGAAATGATGTGGAAATTTGGGTAATTGATCCTTCATATAAACACCTCGAAAATGAGGAATCTTTCTAAAGGCAAACTTCATTATATCAAAGTTTGATAATGCTCTCTTGGGTAGCTTACCTATTAGTTTTTTCAGCGCGTTTTTGTCTTTGATTATTTTAGCAAATGATATACCATAACCATTTTTGTATGGTTGTAAATACAAGCCAGCTCCCAATGCAAACGTTTCCATTTTTAATTATGCCTCTTGTTTTCCTCTAGATGTTGTTTAGCCATCTTTGCAGTGTTAATAGACCTTACTATTGCTGCACTACCTGACGCCAAACTACCCGCAGCGCTCAGAGCTGTTAAAATTGGGACAAGTGGTAAGAACCAACCTATCTTGGATACATTTATAACCCGTGGAATAACCACAGCGCTCAGAGCTGTTAAAATTGGGACAAGTGGTAAGAACCCACCTATCTTGGGTACATTTATAACCCGTGGAATAACAACATTTTTCCTACATCCCATCGAGTTCGGTACTGCTTTACGTGCAACTTTTATTGCACTCAAGATATCAAGCGGTTTATTCTTTTCAATTCCTTTGTAGCCTTTTTGATTATTGTACTCAATGATGTTTTCACTCTTTTCTTTCTCTCCTGATTTGTTCCCATTCCAAATTTTTTCTTCGTCTTCAGCATGTTTGTTACAAAATATGTTGCTGCTCTCTCTCAATACTACTGTCTAACGCTTTTACACGATTCAAAGCCTTTTCAATTAAAACTGAGTCAGCTTTATGACGTTCACTCAACTCTTTACTGTTTGAATATGCAATATCATGCTCTCTACACGCTTCATCCAAACCATTAATTCCACGATCACCACGTGTTAATCGTTTCTCTAACCGTGTTCCAGGTCCGCAGTAATTGTATCCGGGTATATGAGCCCCAAAATGTAGACAGTCTATTATATTGTTTACAAGACCACTACCCTATTTGAGTTTTGATTTCGAACTATTTAAATTATAAAACGTTTGGCCATTTTATAGCAACCTCAGTCAACAAACGTTTCCCATTGAATGAAGTACTTCTCTTACTAACATGCGTTTTTAAGACAAAGAAAAGCATACAAGTACGAAACATTGAGGGTGGTGGACATGGAGAGAATAATCAACAACCTCGACATAGTGTTTTGCTACCCAATACAATTAGAACATTAATTGTTGGACCATCAAGTTGTGGAAAAACCAATGTGATGCTTAGTCTTATAGAGAGTCCCAATGGTCTCAAATTTGAAAATATTTATGTATTTTCAAAGAGTTTATACCAACCCAAATATGAATATTTGGAAAAACTTATCAAACCAATTCAAGGAATGGGATATTTTACGTTCTCCGGAAACGATGCAGTGTTATCACCGCACGAAGCTAAAAATAATTCCATTATGATATTCGATGATGTGGCATGTGAAAAGCAGGATAATATCCGAAACTATTTTTGTATGGGAAGACATAAGAATATTGATTCATTCTATTTATGTCAAACATACACACATATACCGAAGCATTTGATACGTGACAATGCTAATTTTATTATAATGTTTAAACAAGATGATTTGAACATGCGTCATATATATCGAGATCACGTAAACAGTGACACGGACTATGAATCATTTATGGAAATTTCACGAAAATGCTGGGAGGAGAAATTTGGATTTCTACTAATCTCTAAAGATGATGATATGAAAAATGGGCGATACAGAAAAGGCTTTGATCAATTCATTATACTTTAAAAATATGAATATAAAACTAATGATATGATGATTAGACAACAGTCAAACTCAGACTTCAAAATATATAATATGAATATAAAACTAATGATATGATGATTAAACAACAGTCCAAACTCAGACTTCAAAATGTCTACATCACTAACATTTGCATTAAATGGAAACACATCAGTTATAACCGAAAATTTTTCCCACAAATTGAATTAAATAGAAATTATGAGTGTGCTCTCATTGACTTTCACACCTACAATTCTATACCAAACGTAGATAGAGGGAACAATCTATTTCATATTGGAAATAAATGTATAGAAATACCTGTTGGATCGTATGAACTCGAAGAGATTGCAACATACATTATTGATGTCCTAAAGGGGTATGGTTCTTATGATGCGTTAAAAATAGAAACCAACAAAAATACGCTGAAAGTTCAAGTTACCACTAAAAAGAAACAGTATATTTTAATCGTGAACGAAGTTTTGGAAAGCTATTTGGATTTGGTGGACGTATTCTAAAACCGCACAATACTGAAATTTATGTCTCAGATAACCCTGTTGTACGATTTCGAGATAAGCAGAAAATAGTGCGCTGCAGATAGATAACAGATAGTCCTATACAAACAGGCACCGCTGCGCATTTACGACTTCACATCATCTGTCAGCACGCATGATTTGACCTGCATGCGTCATAAATTTAAGCGATATAAGATAAGGTTATCCTACTTTACGACTGTTCAGACTGTTAAACTATGAGATAACTATTGATTATGTAATAGGCCGCTTGTCGTAGTTGAAATTGACTAAGCCTAAAAGTATGCAACATTTTTTTTCTTCTTTTTCTGCACACCTACATATTTCTATCTATTATTTATTATATTATTTATTTATATGTGTATTGTCATATTTAATTTGTATTATTTAATTTGTTTAGTTGTATAAAATTATTTGTAGTCTGAGAAAATGGTACTAAATGTCTTGACATGTTTTGTTCTGAGAAGCGGAGCTTTATTTACCAATGAGTTTGAAAGCTCCAAAAATAGCGCCATCTATTGGTGGACCACGATACATGCAAGCATGAATTGCTAGATCAGCTGATCGTGTTAAGTCCAGACCAAAATAGACAAGCGATTACCTTTTGAGTTGGATTAATTGTCAAATTTCCGAAAAAGGTTTTTGTTGTTGGTTTTGGCTGGAAGAAAAATGGTTAGCAGGTTATGTGCAGAACCTAAGTAAAAAATAGTGGAAAAGTGCATGTGCTTTAATAGAAAAAAGTAAATCACTGAAGTGGTTGGTGTAGTCAGATGCATAAAACGTACTTGTGAGTATACAAAGATACTTCATTGTATAATTGTTATACTGTCATCTTCTTTTCTTTTACAAAAGTGCACCTTGCCGTCCACTTGTAGCTGTTTGTCCACTATAGGAATTTGCCAACTGGCGTAAATAAACCAAGTGCCGTTTTCCAGATTAGGGTAAATATTTGTTATACGTATATTTAGTTTTTTGTTGTTCTAAGTTTAGTTTTGTCTATTTATTTTTAGATTCGGCACTCAGTCATAAATTATAATAACCCAGTTATAATTTAAAACCCAGTATTAATTTATATAACACCCGGTATAAAGCTGAATATAATGACCCAGTCATAATGTATATAAAACCCAGTGTGTAAATTATAATAACCCAGTGGTAGAATTTTAAATTAATTTACAATGAAACTTCAACACACACAACTGCTTGATTAACGGCCAACCACCAAAAGCTCCCAGTCGCAGCTGTGCTGGACACATCAGCTGTCTGAGCAACGCAAACATATGAGCTGTTGCTAGCTGCAGACGCTCATTGAGCACAGGAGTATTGCTTCCCAGCAGGTGGTGTTTCTACTGCAAAACACCTGCGTCCGGCAGCCTTGCGATCTCCGTTGGCTTTTTCTCCGCACTTGTGGTGGCATCGAGGCCAGTATCTGCGTCACCCAGGAGGAAGGCGAACGGCAGCTTATTTTTTTGTTTGTTTGTTTATTATTGTTAATTTACGTTATGTTGTTTAACTATGCATCTATAAGTGATAGTCCATCAATGTTGTAAGTGTAATATGATGTGGCGAGAAAGTTAAACCAACAACTTTTCTGGGTCCTTCATAATACAAGTACATGTATGCATGTTTGTTTTGATCGACGCTACTGGTCATAGCAGTCAGCTTTCATGCAGGCGCAAAAGCTTGCAATTATTATTATTCCCCACAGATACACCACAGACAGGCACCAACACAAAGAAAGATCTTTCTGCGTGGGAGTCTCTAATGTATGTAAGTCTGTTTCACTCTAACTAATTAATAATACATGAGCTACAGCTAAAGCTTCCCTTTTGCTGGTGGTCCATCTGTCCATAGCGCTGCTACAGCTGTCTGCAGTCCCAGCGGTCAGTGACCTTGCGAGACTGGCAATAGCAAAACATTTCATTGAGTGACAGCCATCAGCTGATCCTCATTTTACTTGCATCTAGTGATTGCCTATATTCGGTGTGATGGTCTAACATTGCATTTCTAAATGAACCAAAACTAGTTCAGTTTAGCTAATTTTTTTCCTTCTCTTAATTTAATCAACATTTAAATGCTAAAATTTTTATTTATATTATAATTATGCTAGAACATATTTTATATTTATAGGTTAATTATTTTTAGTATTTATTTATTTATTTTTTCCTTTTTGGCCTTATTTAATTAATTCCGCCTCATACACACTTACTATGTTTGTCCGTTAATTTATTTATTTCTTTTATTTTTCTTGTCATTTCGTTTGTAATGTTAAAATTCAAATCACTTTTCTTATATGTTAATAAATTAAGTATGTCCGCTTAATTGTTTACTTTTATTTGGAACCAAGCAGGAGTAGGTTAGCCGAACCACTGTCTTTTAGGGATCCTGCCAACTTTTTTAGTTTTTGGCAACGAATGCAGGATCACGGTAGGGTGGGCGTCTGCACACAATAACAGCTGTGTTGCATGAGAGAGTGGCTCCGTCTTCTTTGTTAACCTACCTTCCTCTCCTTCCCTTTCTCTTCTCTTTCACTATTGTTTAATGTAACCTTCCCATTACACTCCTTCTTCTCTGTCTTCCCATATGTACGCGAGTTTTAAATGTATTATTATTATAAGTGGTGCGTCCTATTAGTTGGCCCTTTCCTTGAACCCCATGCTATCTGAGCAAAGCCCGGAGAAGCCAGCGCGTACGCCACGCTAATAAACCCAACACCAGCACCCGACGAATATTACACTAGTGATTCGTTACATCTTTGTAGAAACCACCTTGAATTGGATTCCCATTGAAGTCTTGTAGTAAGTATGTTGTTGAGTAACTATTTTTTACTTTGCTTATTTTAAAAATTTCAGTTGTCAATTAGGAGGTATAGCCTTTTTCAAATACGTGTTTGTACTTGCTGATGCGCACATAATCACGCATTTTCAATTTGCTACCCGTAAACATTTTAATGTTGTTGTAGACAGTATTCAAAATATGTTTCTCATTATTAGTGTTAACATTATTGTTGTATTGTTGTAAACGGAAATTACTGTTTTGAATATATCAATCCACTTGTATGTCCCATTGAAACTGAATTCACGCCACATTAGGTCTTTTAATGACCTATAAAATCGTTCAACAATTGACGCGTTTAGACTACTAAATAATATGGTTGATACCATATCGTTTCATTAATATCTTAAATTGAGTGTTAAAGAATCCTCTCTCTGATTGAAATATTTTCTTCATGGCCTCACCAACGTCTTTTGCATTTTTAGACTTTATTGCTTCCCCATCCAAATTTTGAGAATGTGTCTATCACTGTTAGCATGTACCGATACCCATT
This sequence comes from Drosophila nasuta, assembly GCF_023558535.2. Taxonomy (NCBI): domain Eukaryota; kingdom Metazoa; phylum Arthropoda; class Insecta; order Diptera; family Drosophilidae; genus Drosophila; species Drosophila nasuta. The sequence goes on from NW_026869528.1 coordinate 63,135, forward strand.
GTTTGAGTGTGCATACTTCCACATTTCAACCAAGACAGCTTGCCATAATTCGTTTATTCTTTTGTTATGACTCTACGTCTAACAAACTGCATACATGAAGGAGCATGTATTTCATTAATTATTACCCGTCTAGACATATTTATTACTTTCGAATATAAGGGCGTACAATTTTATCAAGAATATCTGATGTAGTTTTCAGTCTTAATTATTCGCTGATCACCTGTAGACAATTCATCGGATAATAATCTCTCATTCCTTTCTTGATGACTTGAAATCATTGATGTTAGAAAATTTCTCAGATCGTTTACAACTTGGTCCACATATTCTTTTATCGCCAAGTCGGCATTCTCAATTGGTAAGCGACCATTTTTAAACGTCTTCCTTGTATATTGTAACTTCCATCATTATCAATGTAGAGTCCTGGTATTTTCTCACGTCGTTTTAAATGAATAGAGATCTGCTTATCATTTACATAACGTCCAAACTTGTCAACAGACATGATGATTATAAGCTCATTTCAATATTATCAATCAATTATATATGAAGTTAGTGTATAATTTGAGCCTCTCTCAATTCTTCAATTATTGACGTAATTTCATTAGTATGATTCGTATTTCCAGCTGTTTGAGAGGCAATTAAGAGTTGTAATCGTTCAACCAACTCATTTGGATCGTCCCAATATACATAATTGGGTTTATTCGTCGCGAGTGACATGAATCCAGTCCAGAAACAATTGATTTTGAGATTTTAGGTGTAGACTCAGCAGTACGTGATTGATGACGTGGGGGCGCTGCAAAGTACCAAGAATTTTCCTTCCCGAAATAATAACACTCGCGGTTTTCTTATAATAAATATGAATTTATTGCAAATTTTTCGGGTTGTTGAAAACGCAATTGGGGGTGATTAAACCGATGTAGAGAGGCGTAAATTAGAACTAACAATAGAGAAAATGCCGACGGCTTTTCGTCGATCTATTGCGCTGAGCCGCGCTCAGCGGTGGTGAGTTGTGGGAGAGAGAAGCTGAGAGCACTGGAGCTTGAGTGCATTCTTACGCATTGAGCGCATTGCTGGTGAGCGAAAAAGCTTTGAGTGCTTTTCGGTCGGCGGAACGGAGGTGTGCCCTCACCTACAATGCGCTCGCATCAACAGTGATTTTGTTAAGAGTGGTTTAATAATTTTTGTATATTTCTTTGCCCTTGTTCCTCTGATCTGTCCATCGGAATTAAAATTTCTCCGGTTATCAAAAAATTTCATTATATATTACTAGATCATTTGAATTATAATTTTGAGGTAGGCGGTAGAATATTAATGAATATAATCCACTAGTAAGACGCCAGTTTTGTCCATCACCCAATTCAATTTTTTGTGAGTCACATTAATGTGTGAATTCCCCAACATTAATTGTCCACTTGCATTTTTGTATGGACCATATGTCTTATCCAAAAGATCTTCCCGTGCCAGTTCACTGATATTCAAATTTTTGAGTTGTCTTCATGTTGGGTTGATTGACTCGTTATCGAAGGCGTTGAATGTATAGCTGTTTCATTTGATAATGACTCGTTAACGGCAATGATGAATGGGGTGAGTCTTGAACCGGTAATGGAAGCGAAGTGTGGGGGATATTTGTTTCATAAACTTAGTTGATGAATAAGGAGAACCTTCTCTCGCTAACGATTTCGAGGTATGAGGTACGCCTTCAAACGATGTGTCTTCTATAGCTGGTTGAGAATAGAATTGATCATCATCATCATCATCATCTTGAGCATTAACACTATCCATTCCCCAATCCAATGCCTTCTCAATATCATATTTAGGTTTTGAGAATTGACTCTTAGCACTGTGAAATGTGAGTTTCCTTTTCTTGTTAGGTGGTGTGTTTCTCTCTCGGTCGATTGGAGTAGTTTTGCATAGTTTTTTCCAGTTTCAACATTATTAAACTCTGATGGTATCAATGTCTGAAATTTTTGTTATCATTCACAAGTTCATGTAGTGGTTCAGTTATAGGTTTAAATGTTTCCTCCAGACCAATACTGTTCTGACTTTTGAGTTGTTTAAGATCAGAAAAATTTTTTAGAGCATTTCGGCTTTTAGGTAATTGAGTTAAAACTTTTTGATTCATTTTCTTTCAAATTTATCTCATTCTACTGTTAGTGGATTAATGATTATTTCAGTCTTGTGGTCATTAGTGTACTGTGATCTATTTTACGAAACATAATCATATATAACCAATAAACAGATACATTAGCATGTTTTATGAAGAGAGTTGGTTGTACAGATCAGCTATCAGACTGTTAAATAGACCAGCTAGTTGTTCTTTTAAACAGACCTGGTTGTACAGATCAGGTACCTGGTTGTATCGACCAGGTAACTGTTCTTTAAACAGACCTGGTTGTACAGATCAGGTACCTGGTTGTATCGAACAGCTAGCTGTTCTTTTAAACAGACCTGGTTGGACAGATCAGGTATCCGGTTCTGATAACGGACCTGTTTCTGTTAACAGATCTGGTTCAATTTCCCATATCCCCATTTAAAATGATGAAATTAAATTTTCAATTACATTTATTCACACAACGTAAAAGGAGAAAAGTGGCTGAAAAGAAAAGCTGAAAATTCCCCAATTTCCCATTCCTAATGAAAATTTCGAATTTATATTTCAATAACATTTATTTGAAATAAGTATCAGAAGTAATAAAGCTGGAAAAGAAAGCTGAAAAAGAAAGCTGAAATTCCCCAAATTTACCAGTCCCCATTTAAGAAATTTTTTAATTTTATTTTGTTATCATAATTTATTGTTTTGCATATTTTTTTTCAATTACATTTTCAATTTGAATACAATATCTCCATCATCCTGTTTTGATAGAGTATAATTACCAGTATTTAATTCTTTAATGTGTACAGATTCAACTTTATCATAGCGTTGCCGGGAGGTAAATTAAATACTTTTCCAATGTTAATTTTAGGGAATTGGTATTAAATTTACTAGGAACCTTAGACGCTCCATAGATTCTGAATTCCTATTCCTTGATAGAGCGTGGAAAGGGAGCTTCTTTTCTTCTTTATTGTATTCAAATAATTCGCTGTTGATTCAAACTTCATGTCATTGGCGAGGAATTGAATGTCCTCGGCAAGAGGAGTAATAAGAGGAAGATTAACTTCGGTGAAGTCAATCTCCTCTCCGTTGCTAACCTCGTTTGATGGATTCATCCTGATTATTTGATGTGTGTGTGTGTCTAGCACTGCTGGTGCTATTAAGTGCTGCTACTGCTCCTGCTGTTCAGTGTTGGTCGTGTGTGTGCTCTGGCGGTGATGATACTGCTGCTGCTGGTGTTGTTGAGTGATGAGTGCTGAGTGTTTTCCCCACTGATAAGTGTCTCCCTACCCTTCAACCGACATACACCACATTACAAATTCTAAACACAAATGTCCACAGTTTACAGTCCCAAAATTTTGAAAACGTTCATAATTGTACTTAATGTTTTCCTAAATATCTGACTACCTCTAATGGTGGCTGTAAATTCCCAAAACTATCAAAATAATAAGAATCTGATCCTCTCTTGTAATATGCTACCCAATGCGTTCCATTCGATATTGAGTCTGCTAAATTTATTATTCCACACTCGAAATGATGTGGAAATTTGGGTAATTGATCCTTCATATAAACACCTCGAAAATGAGGAATCTTTCTAAAGGCAAACTTCATTATATCAAAGTTTGATAATGCTCTCTTGGGTAGCTTACCTATTAGTTTTTGAACGCGTTTTTGTCTTTGATTATTTCTAGCAAATGATATACCATATCCATTTTTGTATGGTTGTAAATACAAGCCAGCTCACAATGCAACCGTTTCCATTTTTTATGCCTCTTGTTTTCCTCTAGATGTTGTTTAGCCATCTTTGCATTGTTAATAGATTTTACTATTGCTACACTACCTGACGCCAAACTACCCACAGCGCTCAGAGCTGTTAAAATTGGGACAAGTGGTAAGAACCCATCTATCTTAAGTACATTTATAACACGTGGAATAACAACATTTTTCCTGCATCCCATAGAGTTCGATACTGCTTTACGTGCAACTATTATTGCACTCAAGATATCAAGCGGTTTATTCTTTTCAATTCCTTTGTAGCCTTTTTGATTATTGTAGTCAAAGATGTTTTCACTCTTTTCTTTCTCTCCTGATTTGATCGCATTCCAAATTTTTTCTTCGTCTTAATCATGTTTGTTACAAAGTATGCTGCTGCTTTCTCTCCAATACTACTGTCTAACGCTTTTACACGATTCCAAGCCTTTTCAATTAAAACTGAGTCAGCTTTATGACGTTCACTCAACTCTTTACTGTTTGAATATGCAATATCATGCTCTCTACATGCTTCATCCAAACCATTAATTCCACGATCGCCACGTGCTAATCGTCTCTCTAACTTTGTTCCAGGTCCACAGTAATTGTATCCAGGTATATGAGCCGCAAAAGGTAGAGAGTCTATTATATTGTTTACAAGACCATTTGATTTTGAACTAATTAAATTATAAAAACGTTTGGCCATTTTATAGCAACCTCAATCATCAAACGTTTCCCATTGAATGAAGTACTTCTCTCACTAACATGCGTTTTTAAGACATAAGAAAAGCATACTAGTACGAAACATTGAGGGTGGTGGACATGGAGAGAATAATCAACAACCTCGACATAGTGTTTTGCTACCCAATACAATTAGAGCATTAATTGTTGGACCATCAAATTGTGGAAAACCAATGTGATGCTTAGTCTTATAGAGAGTCCCAATGGTCTCAAATTTGAAAATATTTATGTATTTTCAAAGAGTTTATACCAACCCAAATATGAATATTTGGAAAACTTATCAAACCAATTCAAGGAAATAATTCCATTATGATATTCGATGATGTGGCATGTGAAAAGCAGGATAATATCCGAAACTATTTTTGTATGGGAAGACATAAGAATATTGATTCATTCTATTTATGTCAAACATACACACATATACCGAAGCATTTGATACGTGACAATGCTAATTTTATTATAATGTTTAAACAAGATGATTTGAACATGCGTCATATATATCGAGATCACGTAAACAGTGACACGGACTATGAATCATTTATGGAAATTTCACGAAAATGCTGGGAGGAGAAATTTGATTTCTACTAATCTCTAAAGATGATGATATGAAAAATGGGCGATACAGAAAAGGCTTTGATCAATTCATTATACTTTAAAAATATGAATATAAAACTAATGATATGATGATTAGACAACAGTCCAAACTCAGACTTCAAAATATATAATATGAATATAAAACTAATGATATGATGATTAAACAACAGTCCAAACTCAGACTTCAAAATGTCTACATCACTAACATTTGCATTAAATGGAAACACATCAGTTATAACCGAAAATTTTTTCCCACAAATTGAATTAAATAGAAATTATGAGTGTGCTCTCATTGACTTTCACACCTACAATTCTATACCAAACGTAGATAGAGGGAACAATCTATTTCATATTGGAAATAAATGTATAGAAATACCTGTTGGATCGTATGAACTCGAAGAGATTGCAACATACATTATTGATGTCCTAAAGGGGTATGGTTCTTATGATGCGTTAAAAATAGAAACCAACAAAAATACGCTGAAAGTTCAAGTTACCACTAAAAAGAAACAGTATATTTTAATCGTGAACGAAGTTTTGGAAAGCTATTTGGATTTGGTGGACGTATTCTAAAACCGCACAATACTGAAATTTATGTCTCAGATAACCCTGTTGTACGATTTCGAGATAAGCAGAAAATAGTGCGCTGCAGATAGATAACAGATAGTCCTATACAAACAGGCACCGCTGCGCATTTACGACTTCACATCATCTGTCAGCACGCATGATTTGACCTGCATGCGTCATAAATTTAAGCGATATAAGATAAGGTTATCCTACTTTACGACTGTTCAGACTGTTAAACTATGAGATAACTATTGATTATGTAATAGGCCGCTTGTCGTAGTTGAAATTGACTAAGCCTAAAAGTATGCAACATTTTTTTTCTTCTTTTTCTGCACACCTACATATTTCTATCTATTATTTATTATATTATTTATTTATATGTGTATTGTCATATTTAATTTGTATTATTTAATTTGTTTAGTTGTATAAAATTATTTGTAGTCTGAGAAAATGGTACTAAATGTCTTGACATGTTTTGTTCTGAGAAGCGGAGCTTTATTTACCAATGAGTTTGAAAGCTCCAAAAATAGCGCCATCTATTGGTGGACCACGATACATGCAAGCATGAATTGCTAGATCAGCTGATCGTGTTAAGTCCAGACCAAAATAGACAAGCGATTACCTTTTGAGTAGGATTAATTGTCAAATTTCCGAAAAAAGGTTTTTGTTGTTGGTTTTGGCTGGAAGAAAATGGTTAGCAGGTTATGTGCAGAACCTAAGTAAAAAATAGTGGAAAAGTGCATGTGCTTTAATAGAAAAAAAAGTACATCACTGAAGTGGTTGGTGTAGTCAGATGCATAAAACGTACTTGTGAGTATACAAAGATACTTCATTGTATAATTGTTATACTGAGTCGTTAATCTTGTCATCTTCTTTTCTTTTACAAAAGTGCACCTTGCCGTCCACTTGTAGCTGTTTGTCCACTATAGGAATTTGCCAACTGGCGTAAATAAACCAAGTGCCGTTTTCCAGATTAGGGTAAATATTTGTTATACGTATATTTAGTTTTTGTTGTTCTAAGTTTAGTTTTGTCTATTTATTTTTAGATTCGGCACTCAGTCATAAATTATAATAACCCAGTTATAATTTAAAACCCAGTATTAATTTATATAACACCCGGTATAAAGCTGAATATAATGACCCAGTCATAATGTACATAATAACCCAGTGTGTAAATTATAAAATAACCCAGTGGTAGAATTTTAAATTAATTTACAATGAAACTTCAACACACACAACTGCTTGATTAATAGCCAACCACCAAAAGCTCCCAGTCGCAGCTGTGCTGGACACATCAGCTGTCTGGGCAACGCAAACAGATGAGCTGTTGCTAGCTGCAGACGCTCATTGAGCACAGGAGAATTGCTTCCCAGCAGGTTGTGTTTCTACTGCAAAACACCTGCGTCCGGCCGCCTTGCGATCTCCATTGGCTATTTGCTCCTCACTTGTGGTGGCATCGAGGCCGAGTATCTGCGTCACCCAGGAGGAAGGCGAACGGCTAACTAACAGCTTATGTTTTTTTTGTTTGTTTGTTTATTATTGTTAATTTACGTTATGTTGTTTAACTATGCATCAATAAGTGGTAGTCCATCAATGTTGTAAGTGTAATATGATGTGGCGAGAAAGTTGAACCAACAACTTTTCTGGGTCCTTCATAATACAAGTACCACTGTACTATTGTATAAAATAGAAATGGCAATCATTTAAGAAGGCATGTAAGGCAACACCTATAGGCAAAATATCTTTGTAAAATTGTATTTAGTTATAAAATTTAATGTTTTTGTATTGCCTGAAAAGCATGTAAACCATACCTGCATACACTTGTATGTATGCATGTTTGTTTTGATCGACGCTTACCGGTCATAGCAGTCAGCTTTCATGCAGGCGCAAAAGCTCGCAATTATTATTATTCCCCACAGATACACCACAGACAGGCACCAACACAAGGAAAGATCTTTCTGCGTGGGAGTCTCTAATGTATGTAAGTCTGTTTCACTCTAACTAATTAATAATCTATGAGCTAGAGCTAAAGCTTCCCTTTTGCTGGTGGTCCATCTGACCATAGCGCTGTTACAGCTGTCTGCAGTCCCAGCGGTCAATGACCTTGCGAGACTGGCAATAGCAAAACATTTCATTGAGTAACAGCCATCAGCTGATCCTCATTTTACTTACATCTAGTGTTTGCCTATATTCGATGTGATGGTCTAACATTGCATTTCTAAATGAACCCAAAGCTAGTTCATTTTAGCTAATTTTTTCCTTGTCTTAATTTATCCAACATTTAAAACCAAAAATAACTATTTATATTATAATTATGCTAGAACATATTTTTATATTTATAGGTTGATTATTTTTAGTATTTATTTATTTATTTTTCCTTTTGGCCTTATTTAATAATTTCTCCTTCATACACACTTACTATGTTTGTCCGTTAAATTATTTATTTATTTATTTTTCTTGTCATTTTTTTTTGTCAATTAATAATGTTGTTATTATTCAAATTATTTTTGCTATCTGTTAATAAATTAAGTATGTCCGCTTAATTGCCTATTTTTATTTGGAACCATGCCTAACCAAGCAGGAGTAGGCTAGCCGAACCATTGTCTTTTGGGGATCCTGCCAACTTTTTAGTTTTTGGCAATGAAGGCAGGATAATGGTAGGGTGGGCGTCTGCACACAATAACAGCTGTGTTGCATGAGAGAGAGGCTCCGTCTTCTTTGTTAACCTACCTTCCTCTCCTTCCCTTTCTCTTCTCTTTCACTATTGTTTAATGTAACCTTCCCATTACACTCCTTCTTCTCTGTCTTCCCATATGTACGCCTATTTTATTTGGAACCATGCCTAACCAAGCAGGAGTAGGCTAGCCGAACCATTGTCTTTTAGGGATCCTGCCAACTTTTTAGTTTTTGACAATGAAGGCAGGATCATGGTAGGTGGGCGTCTGCACACAATAACAGCTGTGTTGCATGAGAGAGAGGCACCGTCTTCTTTGTTAACCTACCTTCCTCTCCTTCCCTTTCTCTTCTCTTTCACTATTGTTTAATGTAACCTTCCCATTACACTCCTTCTTCTCTGTCTTCCCATATGTACGCGAGTTTTAAATGTATTATTATTATAAGTGGTGCGTCCTATTAATTGGCCCTTTCCTTGAATCCCATGCTATCTGAGCAAAGCCCGGAGAAGCCAGCGCGTACGCCACGCTAATAAACCCAACACCAGCACCCGAAGAATATTACACTAGTGATTCGTTACAATTATCAGGCTACCCATTGTAAACTATAAACAGATAAGAATTGGAGCTAAACAAACATTAGTTCTTAAGACATTGTATATACATATAAACCCTGCATATTCCACAATAAAATCAGTACTTAAGGAAAACTCGTGGTATTCACTTCTCCGAGCTCAATTTGTTTCAAGTACAGATTGCGGCAACGAAATTGTTACTGGTATCAAGAACCGGTGGCAGACAAAACAAACTTTCAGCTAACATATTAACATTTGGTGACCCCCGACTTCTGGACACAGGATTATTTTTGATAATCCTACACATATAATTGGTCAACTGGGCGACCAATTTCAAAACCAACAACTGATCAACTTGGCGATCTTGGACATCACTGGATAGTCAACTTGGCAGCAACAAATAAGGAGAAAATCAAGCTCCATAGCCGTAATATTTAAAAGTATACCTTGACCGCCTATTTGGTTGTGAGTAGAGGCACAACCTGTCAAAGCGACAAAACAAAATAACCCAACCGGTCAGGTATTACTTTAAATAAAAATGGCATCATTGCAGAACAGCCAATTAATAACAGGCGAAGAGATCCAAAACGTAATAAGGAATTACAAAAGGACTCGCCTGAGCGAAAACAACAGCATGACTACTTCCAAGAACGCATTGTGAAGTTAGTTAAGCTGTGGGAAACATTTTCTAAAGAGGATTCAAATATAAAAAGTAAAACAGAAGGTGCTAAAATTGAGCACAATTACTTTAAAAATGACTACTTCAATCAAATAAGGGATTTGGTTGAATCCTACAAAGGAGAATTTAATAAACAATTATCCACAATACAAATGGATACTGGACCGGTTACTTCCAGTGAAGAAGAATCAGAACTGGAGCCAATGATTCGTGAACAAAGGGTTCTGCTGGATAGCTTGGAAACCATCATGAACAAAATGACGAATGAAACACGTCAAGGATTTATGCCAATCATAAATCAGTATTGGAATAAGATAACAACGATCCACATAGAAATCTATAAAAAATTTGAGGATCCTGCAAAACTTGGATATAGGGACCGGAGATATTTAGCAGCTGAAGACGCCGTCATAGGAGTCCAAGCTATGACATGTGAAGAAAGTATCTCCCGTCCTGCCAACATATCCCAAATGCATGCCTCATTGCCGTTGCCGAAGGTTGAAATTCCCAAATTTGATGGGGATTATTTAAAATGGCAACAATTTCATGACATCTTCAAGAAAATGATTCATGAAGCATCATTACCCATCATTCAAAAGATGTGGTACTTAAAAACTAGCATCACTGGAGATGCTGAGCGATTAATACGCCATCTATCCTTAACCGAAGGAAATTATAAAACAGCATGGAATATGCTACAAGAGCGTTTTAGCATTAATACAAAAATATTAGACCAACCATCAATAACAAATGATGGCAAGTCTATAAAAGCAATTCATGATAATATCAAAGAAACATTATATGCACTAAATAACATTGGAATTCAAACTGAAAATTGGGATCCAATACTTTTATGTAGTTTGACAAGGAAATTGATCGTCAAACTCATATGTTATATGATCAGTCAGTTGTAGACTCAAAGAAGCTGCAGAAACTGGATCAGTTTATCACCTTCTTGGAACAATAGTTCCTTACATTGAGGCTACCGGCAGTGATAAGATAAATCACACCAAAAATGCGCTCAGATTGGTACAGAATATACATACTATTTCTGTAACAAACCCAATCACATTATGTACAAGTGCAACGAGTTTTTGAAGAAAACAACAGCTGAACGATTAAATTGATTCAAAGGAACAAGTTATGCGTAAAATGTATCAAACGCGATCATTCAGCAAAGGAATGTCAGAAGAAAAATTGTTTTAAATGCGATAAAAGGCATAACACTCTTCTACATTTGGAATCGAAGCCTGAATCCAAAACAGCAGCATCAGCAAGTGGAGTACAAACCAATTATGTACTTTTAGCCACTGCTCGAGTACTTATTGAAGGCAATAATGGACAATGGCCGAATTCAGAGCCTTACTTGACTCAGGTTCTCAAGTCAATGTAATCTCTGAAAGAGCATTAAATATATTAGCTCTCAACGTTAAAAATCAGAGCTACAAATAAATGGAATTGGTGGACGAACACAAACATCGAAGGCACGTGTTAATGTTATGCATAACAATTTCAACTCTCGATTGGAGGCTATTGTATTGCCTCACATTGTTGCAGATCAACCAGGACAGTCAATTGATATTGCTCGTTGGAAACTTCCAAAGCATATTGAATTGGCAGATCCTAACTTTGACAAAGCAGGAAAGATTGATCTACTCTTAGGAGCAGAACACTACTACGACATAATGCAGGACAAGCATTTATCGTTGGGTAAAGCACTGCCAAGATTACAGAAAACCAAACTAGGATGGATTGTGGCTGGAAAATTAAAACATAATTCATACGAAATTTTGGGAACTGGATTCATTCTCAACCGATACATCATGTCTATCACCACTGGAGAAACAATGTGAAATGCACTTTCTCCAGAACATTCAGACTACAATTGATAAGAAACCGATTGTTAGTCTCCCATTCAAGGATAATGCTTCAGCCCTGGGGAGAGTCGTGATCTTGCGACACGACGATTCCTTTCCTTGAAAAGCGGTTATTGCGAGATCCACAAACTAAGGCAAGTTATGTGGATTTCATGAAAGAATATGAAGCTCTTAGGCGTGTGAAGGAGATGCACACAAATGAAATAGCAAAAGCACGGTACTTCATACCACATCACTGTGTGCTCAAACCTGAAAGTGCAACAACCAAATTAAGAGTGGTTTTCGATGCATCTGCAGTTACGTCATCAGGAAAATCGCTCAACGACTTACTGCACAAAGGACCTACGGTGCAAAACTCTATATTTTCAATTTTGCTGCGATTTAGGACTCACAAATATGTTTTCACGGCGGACATAGAGAAAATGTACCGTCAAATCTGGATAAATCCCGAGGACCAATATTTTCAAACAATTGTTTGGCGCAATGATCCATCTGAGGATTTGCGATACTACAGATTAAAAACGGTTACCTATGGAACAAAACCTGCACCATATTTAGCCACAAAAAGGCAGAAAGGAATACCTAATGGTGCTGCCGCATTGGAAAACGACTTCTATGTAGACGATTGCTTAACCGGAGCCGAAACTATACCAGAAGCTCTACAGAGGCAACAACAGCTTAACAAACTTCTGCAAAATTCTGATTCAAGTTAAGAAAATGGTGTACCAACAATTTCCAAGTTTTACAAGGAGTTCCGAGGGAAGACGTCACTTCAAATGTACAACTGGAGGAGACTTCATATGAGGACTACACGATTAAGACCCTCGGAATCACCTGGACACCAACGACAGATCACCTTTGTGGGAAAACGGAGATAGCAACAAAGGCCAACATATCAAGACGAGATGTTGTGTCTGAAATCTTTAGGATATTTGATCCTCTTGGTTTATTTTCCCCAGTTGTAATGAAAACAAAAATTTTCATGCAACACCTCACAAAGGAGGGTTATGAGTACAAAGACGATCTGCCGGCTCATCTTCAGGAGGAATGGAAACGCTACAGGGAGGAGCTAAAGGTTCTGAACACCATAAAAGTACCACGTCACGTCTACTCAGGAAAACACCTATGACGGCAGAAATCCACACATTTGTTGATGCCTCGGAGAAAGCATATGGAGCTGCTGTATACATCCGAGCAACATATAAGGACAAGCGAAGAACGATCCAGTTATTATGTGCAAAATCTCACTTAACACCAATAAATACAATAACTCTACCACGTCTGGAACTTAAGGCTGCTGTATTAGGAGCACAGTTGACTTCCAAAATAAAGGAAGACTTGGGCATGAAAAATGCATCCACATATTACTGGTCTGATTCACGGATTGTACTGTCATGGATTAATTCCTCATCATCCATTCGAGACAAATTCGTTGCCACTAGAGTTGCAACAATACATGAGCTATCCATACCAAAACAGTGGAGACATGTTGCATCAGAACACAATGCAGCAGATGTTCTCTCCAGAGGAATGACGGCTTCAAAATTCGCGGAACATGCCATGTGGTTCTACGGCCCTATGTTTCTACATGGTGCATCATCCACATGGCCGGCTCCTTTATTGCTATCAACGAGGAATTAATAATTATGAATCCGCCAAAGGTTAGTCAATCATCCGTGATGACTATCACAAAAGAGGAGGACATAATATACACAATACAACATAATAACTCATTTAACAAGCTACTCAGAGTAATAGCTTACATGATGCGCTTCCGACGTAAGAAGAAATACATAATCCACACCATTGAGTTTAAAGAAATAATGGAAGCCCGAAAAATTGTTCTCCGCAACATTCAAAATATCGACTTCAAAGATGACATCAAACATCTCAAGAGGCAAAGGGAGACACTAAAAGGCAGTTCAATCAACTCACTATCACCATTCTTAGATCAGAATGGAATTTTGCGTGTAGGAGGTCGACTGGAGGCGGCAAATATATCATTCGACTCCAAACATCCGATACTTCTGCCATACAACGATCCTGTTGTGAAGATGATTCTTGTGCAAATACACAAGGACAACATGCATTGCGGACCTCAGGCTCTATTGACTACATCAAGGCAGCAATTCTGGATCCTTAAAGGAAAAACTATGGCTAGGAGCACGGTAAAAGCCTGTGTCAAGTGCACCAAAGCTAAGCCAAAATTAATAGAGCAGATCATGGGAAATCTGCCACCACTTAGGTAACGCAAGCTCGACCATTTTTCAACTCTGGCGTCGATTATTGTGCACCATTTAAAATCCACTACAAAGTGAGAGGAAAGAAGTCTAGCACAGCTTACATTGCCATATTCTGCTGTTTCGCGACTAAAGCTGTACATCTGGAGCTGGTTAGCGATCTCACAACAGAGGCATTCTTGGCAGCACTTCGTCGTTTCATTGCTCGACGAGGTAAATGCCAAACTCTTCACTGCGACAACGCAACAAATTTTGTGGGAGCAAAAACAAGTTGCAGGAGTTACAGGAGGCTATATTCTCCGATAATGCGAAAACCCAAATTCTCCAGGAGTGCAACAACAAGGGAGTTCAATTTAAATTCATCCCACCTCGTGCACCACACTTCGGAGGATTATGGGAAGCTGCAGTAAAGTCGGCAAAACATTTATTACTAAAAATGTGACGACAGCCGATCTTACTTATGAAGAACTGGAAACAGTTACAGTCGAAATAGAGGCCATATTGAACTCTCGACCATTAACACCACTGTCCGATGACCCAAATGACGTTACAGCACTAACGCCTGACACTTCCTAATTGAGAGCCGCTAACTGCACAAGCTGATTGTGAACCATCGCAGCAACCAAAAACGTTAGGTAATCGATGGCAGACCGTTTCAAAACTGAAACATGCATTCTGGAAACAATGGTCGCAGGAGTATCTACAACAGTTGCAGCAACGTCAAAAATGGAGAAGATCCTCAGCAAACATAAAGGAAGGCACTTTAGTAATAATAAAGGAAGACAATGTTCCTGTATTACAATGGCCCATGGGAAGAATTGTTCGAGTCTTCTACGGAAAGACAACTTTGGTCGAGTGGTTGAAGTTAAAACGACCAAAGGGATTTTAAACGTGAGATTCAACATGTTGTTCCACTATTTAATGAAAAAGAACCCACTGACAAACATCCAATTGAAGAAGATGAAGTGGAAGAAGAAAACAAAGCAGTTGAAGACCGCCAGCTGAGGAAAAGGGAACAACCAAATCACTCTTCAATAACCACTGTTATGCGACAAGGACGCCAATAAAACTCTCAGCTGTTTGCACCGATGGAACATCAGATATCTGGTTACTCAACACGGGGCTACTGACAGCAAAAGCAGTATGCACCATACGCAACTCCAAAAGACAAAATATTACATCCAAAAAAAAATAAATTTGGTTATACCGAACTACTGGATCTTCAACGGGATCTTGTACCAAACCGAAGACTCAGACTACCACATAGACTTGAGACGATCATTCATCATAATAATATTGACCATTCACTGGGTAAGAAAATGATACAAGAGAGACAAGAGGAAAACTGATACGACTTCGAGTCGCCGTTCACCATTAACGTCGATGATTGTTGAAACTGCGTTCAACGGCCGGGAGGATGTACGATTTCGAGATAAGCAGAAAATAGTGCGCTGCAGATAGATAACAGATAGTCCTATACAAACAGGCACCGCTGCGCATTTACGACTTCACATCATCTGTCAGCACGCATGATTTGACCTGCATGCGTCATAAATTTAAGCGATATAAGATAAGGTTATCCTACTTTACGACTGTTCAGACTATTAAACTATGAGATAACTATTGAGTATCAGGCTACCCATTGTAAACTATAAACAGATAAGAATTGGAGCTAAACAAACATTAGTTCTTAAGACATTGTATATATAAACCCTGCATATTCCACAATAAAATCAGTACTTAACGAAAACTCGTGGTATTCACTTCTATGAGCTCAATTTGTTTCAAGTACAGATTGCTGCAACGAAATTGTTACTGGTATCAAGAACCGGTGGCAGACAAAAACAAACTTTTCAGCTAACATATTAACACCCGTGAATATTTTAAAAATAAATACAATTAGATTGGAATGCAACCTTATCAGTGGCTCATATGTGGGTAATAGACCAAAGCATGTGCTTCATGAATTTGGGATCAATGTTCCTCCGGGATATAAAATGAGTATTACACCACGAAACTTGATTTATTTACCTATCAACACTAGAGAAATAAGCACGCTCGAAGTACGGATAACTGATCAGAAGGGGAATTAATCAATTTTCGAGGGAAACTATATCAATTCGTCTTAATTTACGAGCAACAGAATGATTATTTATAATAAAAGGTCGTCACATCACCTCACAACTCCCATTACTAAATGTAAAGGTGAAGTGAAAACACCATCATCATTATCATCTCGAGGGCCATCATATCCACGACCTGCGGTATCATTAAAAATAAACTGATTTTAAAATCACTTGGATTTAATATTCAGTAAAATTACTACCTTCATTTCAAATGAATGAAATTTTTTTGTGCAAGATAAACCTCACAATGATGAGCGTATCACGAAAAAGAATATCACACTTATCACCCATATCAGCAGAACTTCAAAACAAATGATGAAGTTCGTATTACAATACAAAACCAAGATTTGTATGTGTTGCCGTCTGAAAGTTTCCTCCACTTTGAAGGGACACAGTAAAATTACTAACCAAAATTCGGGCACAAGTACAACAAATGATGTTGCCGGCTTACTTAAAAATAATTGCATGGCCTATTTTTGGATGAAATAAGATATGAATTGAACGGATGCGAACTGAATAGAACACGGTTTACTGGAATCACATCTACTCTGAAAAACTTTCTTACCATTGGTCGACAGGAGTCTCTATGTTATCGTAATGCCGGGTGGAGTGGAGGAGAGAGTATATCTTGCGGAGGTCATTTCAGCTTTTCAATACCACTAAAAATGCTAATGGGATTCGCTGAAGATCATAAAAAGTTATATTAAATTGTAAACATGAACTCATTCTCTTGCTAGCTAAAAATATGAATGATATAATTGAAAAACAGTCGGAGGTGTTGAACATAAAATTGCTATACAGAACATTAGTTGGAAAGTACCCACATTGTTCCAAGCGATACTACTAAAATTAAAATGTTCAATGTAGTCAAAAGTGGAGCTACACTTCCACTTTCATTCCGCAGCTGGGATTGTTATATAAATCCCTCGTTGGTACAGGGGACTCATCATGTATGGAACGTTAAACTAGCTGCAAATAGAGAACGTCCACGGTTTGCAGTCATTGCGTTTAAATTAAATGGTAATCTAATTACAAACAATTTGAGAAATGCAAAAGTGTATTTAAATTCTGAAGTCTATCCATATGAAGATTTAAATGTAAAATTCAATGAAAATCGGTTTGCTGCCTTGTATGATATGTACGTGAAATTCCAAGAGAGTTACTACAACCGTGAGCCTCGTCCACTTTTATCACCACTAGACTTCAAGTCAAAGGCTCCTATTGTTGTTGTTGATCTTTCATATCAAAACGAGTCGGTCAAATCAGGGCCAATTGATGTTAAAATTTCAACTGAATTAAGAGTACCAAGTGAGTTGAATACAAAGGTATATTGCTTTCTCATTCACGATCCTCTAGTTGAATATACCCCACTGACCGGATTAGTTCAACGAATCGTATAATTTTTTCTCAAAATATTTCTTCATTCACCTTTTGGAAATCATTACGAGTAGACGTCAACGGATTGAAAGAAATTTAAAATGATATTGATTGAAAACAAGACCAACTCCACAACTCATATTTCGATACAACAACTTATAACTGGAATAAATAATTTTATGAAAATGTTTAAGGATAAAATTTTTCCTGAACACATGGAATATTTATCAGAATCATTGAAATATTTTAATAATAGAATATGTGATGGACCATTGATTTCTAATGTTCATGGACAACATTTCGCATCCTGCTGTTGGGCTCATAACGATGTGGAGGATGGAGTCGATACATGTGCCTGTCATTTCTATACTGTTCGCTCACAAAAATCAAAAAAATTATAAAATGTATGTTAGTTTAGAGAATCGATTTTAAACAATGTATTTGGAAATAAAATTATGTTACATACAGAACATGCAAAGAAGAATACTATATCTTTAAGGGAAATAGAATTTTACAGCACTATTCGGTTTTTGTTTAGGATTTTCTATTTTATCTTCAAGTGTCTTGAAAATGGTGTTGTACTCTCTTCTGAATTAACGGTCATCACGTCTTCCTTCCTCCGCTCCGATTTCGAATACATTCGAATTGACGAGACAAGTGGGCTTCACACCTTCGTTCGTTTTACAGGTAGCGTTGAGATTTCGAATGCATTCGAAATGACGAGACAAGTGGGCGTCACACCTTCGTTCGTTTTACAGGTAGCGTGGCGCTTACGATCGTTTTACAGGTAGCGATGCGTTACGTGCAAGGCGCCTTCGATCGTTTTTCAGGTAGCGTTGGGCTTCTGAGCATATTTCATCACGTTTCGTTTTCACGCGTTCGTACGCTTCGTTCGTTAACGTTCACGTGTTCGATCGTTTTGGGTACAGCGCTGCGCCCCTGATTGACAATGTACGCTACGTTCGTTAATGATAAGAGCGTATCGTAGCACGTGTTCGTCACACGTTTTCGACTGCGACCCCGAGTGCGAGCCCGAGTGCGACCCCGATCCCGAGGGCGTGTGATGGACAAGCGATCTCGACCCCGACCCCGAGGGCGTCTCGGGACAAGCGACCTCGACCCCGACCCTACCCCGACTGCGAAGGATCAATAACGGATTTGTGTGACGAAACGCCCCCGACCCCGATCCCGATCCTTTCATCGCCCCGTCTTGGGTCGCGTACGATAATTTACTACTACATAAAGTGTGCATTTGATTCTGGCTTAGATAAGTTTGTTTCGAAGACAGGAGGTGATGTCGCTCGCACTTTTATTTAAAATTTAACGTGAGACTTGTCCGATTTGTATGATAACCACATGAAGATAGTGGTTCCAATGCAAACCCCAAATACCTAAAAGATTTCGATCCTACTAAAGAATCGAAGTTTTTAATGTATGTGGGTTAAAACAATTTGTATGGTTGTCTGACGCGAATCAGGTTAAGAGATTGAATGTCGAAAATATTCCTAAAAATAGTGAATATGTGGGTATATTCTAGAAGTTGATCTAGATTACCCTTACTCAATTCATGATGAACATAATGATCTACCATTCTGTGCAGATAACAAGCTACCATCAAGCACTTGCAAAACTCATAAGTTGATAGCCGACATGGCTTGGAATTAAAAAAATCGCTCCATCCTTCAATTTAGGCAGAAAGCCTGGCTCAAGAAATATATTGATATAAAAACTGAGCGAAGGACCAGAACCAAAATAATTTTGAAAAGATTTTTCAAATTATTGAACAATGCTGCTTATGGAAAACCATGGAAAACAGTGAAAAAAGGGTGGATGAACGAAGAATAACGGAGTGGGAGTATCCAATTGAAAATGGAAGTCAGGGCGACCCAAATTATGTGCTAGAGATTTAATCTCGAAATCTAATGTATGCAATGTATGTATGTATGCAATTTAAATGAAGAGGTTACACAACATTTGTGATAAAACCAATTTATTTAGGTTTTGTGGTGCTGGATTTGACAAAATACAAAATGTTTGACTTCCATTATGACTACATGAAACCTAAGTATGGGAAAGCACTCAAATTACATTATATGGATACGGATTCATTTATTTACAGTATAAAACAAATGATTTTTATGCAGATATTTGGACTGATGTTGAGTTAAAGTTTGACACGTCCGAACATCTAGATGAATTGGCCGAGTTGTATAGGTTAGTTAAGGTAGAACCGGCTGCCCTGTACGGGGCAAAGCATAGACCAGTGGAGGTCCGTAGCTGTACCGGTAGCGTATTTTCGTCTCAGAAGTCGCACAGTATGGATGCGTTTTTGGCAAAAGCCAGCAGCATCCTAGGAGGTAGCCGTGAAACGTCCCGAAGATCGTTGTGGCACGGCGAATTAAGGTATTTCAGCCGGAGTCGGGATAACGCTGGGCATCTACAGAGAAGATGCTCAAGTGTTTCCTTAACCCCGGTTCGTTGTATTTCCTGCACTGATCACTGTTCGTGATGCCCAGCTTTACAGCATGGACAGCTGACAGACAGTGACCAGTTAAAATGCCTAGCATTATCCTGCAGTCTTTCCTTGAAAGCTGCCTGACGTATTTGGTTAAGTTTTTGTTAGTAGAGGCACACATCAGCCTTGCAGTTTTGCACGAGTTAGCATTACGCCAGCTAGCGTCCCACTGAAGTCTGGAGCGCACCTCAATTTCACTGCCTAGAGTTCGCAGGGATATCGGAACATTGCACATGTTACCGACATCGAGCCCCACTCCCTCTTTGGCAAGAGTGTCTGCGATCGATGGCAACGATCGATGCCCTGGTGGCTTGGGATCCAATATCAGAGTGCATTGATCTTATTGCAGCCTGGCTGTCAACAAAGATGTTAATAGAGGTGTGATTACGCTGTAAACCCCGAGCCAATTCGGCAGCCTTGCCAATGGCAAAAACTTCCGCCTGGAAGATGCTACAATGGTCTGGGAGTTTATAGGATTGTTTGGAGACCGGGTCTGGGCAGTATACGGCCGCTCCGACACCACCCTCCATCTTCGACCCGTCGTTGAAGAGGTTGAGGGCTTCGGGAATTCATAACCCTTCCGGCCAGAAGTCCGGTTCTAAGAATATTGTGTTAATATGGTCAGTACTGGTAAGGGGGATAGTATAGTCCAAGTCTCTACTAGTCTCCCTACCAATGGCGCTGTGACCATAGCCTAACAGACCCAGATTGCCAGTTGCGGCAATCCTTAGGGACGATTTTGCGGATATGGATTGCGCGTATAGGTTCAACGGTTCGACACCAGCTATTACCTCGAGAGCTTTAGTTGGCGTCGACCTGAGAGCGCCTGTGATACACAGTAGCGCTTGACGCTGTGTCCTTTCCATGATGGATAGGTATGTCCTTTTTCCGTGGCCTGCCACCACACTAGAACACCGTAGGTGAGGATAGGGCGAACAACTGAGATGTATATCCACCGCATTAGATTAGAGAGAGGCCCCAAGTGCACACATTGAGCTTCCATGACAGTTTGCTGTCCAGGACCACACCTAGGTATTTTACTGCTAGGCTCGGCTTGAGCATAGTGCAGCCTATTTTTGGGCCACGCAGGTACCTTATACCTCTTCGTGAAGAGGATAAGGTCCGTTTTGTCCGCCTTAATGCTGAGCCCGGCTGATTCGGCCCATGCTTTAACTTCCCTAAAGTAAGTTCCATTACGGAACTAAGGGTGGTTGGGCATTTCCCAGTTATCAAAATGCTTATGTCATCGGATCGGCATAGAAACCGTGTCGCCCGACGCTATCCACGGTTCTTGGACCAAAGCCGCGTAGGCGGACACTTCCTCCAGGGAAAGGAGTAGCTCCGCCGAAGCCGTTTTGGATTTATGGAGGTTGAGCGGGGGCCCGTCTGCACGGACAGTTCCTCCCCACCTCCTCCGTCTTGTCATTCAAGCTGAGGTGCTGGGTGGCGTCGCTCACGCTCTCAAGACCGAGATCTTCCTCAACCTCCCTGACCTCAGTGTGTGTGTGTGTCCTGGTCTTTGGGATGACGTTTTTGAGGCGAAGGTACACGCTCCCTAAGCCCCATGCCATCTTCCCATTGCGCTTGTATAGCAGATCCTCGGCCTCCTTGTTGATCTGAATGATCACGTGCTGTCCACCACTGGGTAAAGGTTCATCAACCTTCAGCACGGACCAATCACTCGTCGGAATGGCCGGGTTCTGCTTTTAAGCAGCTGAAGCGCCCGCTCGCCCTGCACAACTATAGGGAAAAGGAGTTTCGCCTTTGGCATGGACGGAATATTATGGACGTGGTGTCCAGCTTAGCCATCTCCCACAGTCCGTCCAGTTTGGGTACGGTCGCTTGCAGCCACTGCAATGTTGGGTCGTCCTTGCATGTCAGGATCTTGACACCATTCATCCAGCCAGTGTTTTCGAATGTAGGCATTGGACTGTCTGGGACATTCTCTATCCTGACAAACAGTGCGTCGACCAGCTTACTATGGGTCAACCGTCACCGCTCTGCAGACATTTTCCCGTTAGGGTCCCCTCTGTCTATGAGAGCAACGGCAAGATGCCGCCTGGCAGTTTAAGCAACAGTTGCTCTCTGTCTCGTTTTGTTCGTGTCCGTGTTAGTGGAGCCAGGTGCTCTCAGCCTCTTGCTCACTGGGGCCCCTTGCTTGGGACTCTCAGCGGACCGTTGGCGCTTGCTTGCCATGGACTCCACATTATTGTTGGCAGGGCCGGTAGAACCGGTCTGCACTTTAGTGTCTTTTGGAAGGGGCTAAGTTGGTTTTCCCGCATCCACATGTTGGCGCAGGCAAGCCTCTCCTGATCCTTGACGGACAGGTTTGCTTCGCCACTGAGTCTAGCGTGAATACGGGTCGCCGCCTTACTTTTGGCCTTCTCCTTCAGCCCTCCCGTGCCCCGCTGCGCAACCTTGAAGGTGCTGGCGATAGGCTGAGGTGACTGAAGAGGAAAACGCACCCTCCACCGTAGAGATTGAGTCGGTTAAGATCACAGCACCTACGCGCCTCTTCGAGTTTTTGTTGGTGGCAGTGTTGTTACAACTGATTCGGCCTGCTCCCACCGCATCAGAGGTGTGACCACTGGCGACACGCAGAGAGGATCTCTCCCCGTGGTAGCAGTCACTCCTTCCACCGACGATTGAGCTGACATCTGTAGGGGTGAGCAATGTCCGTTAATTGCAGTTTGAATTTGAATTGTATGGCGGTATCGATATTTGCGACGCGACGGTTGTGCAAGCTAACAGCTGCTCGCGATAACATCTGCATTCGATGATTGATGCACTCGCCAACAGATGTTAGTATATTATTAATTATCTATCGAATATTTGCAGTGAGTTGGCAGGATCACTTTTGCCATTCACATAAGTATCGTATTAAATAATATCGATATCTAACTTAGATTAATCAAGCAATATCGATATTCCCGCTTAATCTAGGCTAGACCATCTCTTTTCAATTCGAAAGCTACAAAGATAGTGTGCCGCAGCAAAATATTAAAATTAATCTGACGGCATCCGTCATAATATTATATATATATTTTATTGGTGTTGTTTGGGAGTGCGCACTTTTCAAAGTGCATTGTTTTTATTTTCTTTGGCCCTCTTGTTGGTTTTACAAGGTACGTAGCGAAAACCACATTTTATAATTCTAATTAGTACGTTTTTCCTGGTGTAGAATATTGTGTGTGCAATCACGTGGCAACGACCACAGTACAGCACACATCAACTGATCTGCAACTGCAGAGGCCCCGCGCCAAAAGGCGTGGCAACAACTTTGCAAAGGAAGTTGCTACCATACGCCTAGATATTTGCACTTGAGTCACCAGTTTAGTGACGCCGAGGACAGCAAGAGGCTGTAGAAGCGACGCCATGCGTTGCTAAAGCGGTTCCAGAAGGAACACAAGCGTCTGATAAACCCTTTGAGAGAGAACGGATTAGCATAGAGCTGATCGTTGTCACTTCTCATTATCATCGTGGAAGTGCACCATGCGCTGCTGAGGCTGCGCGTTTCGCAGACTCGTTACTACGACTCGCTGCTATGTGTTGCCGAGCCCGCACCACTCGTCATCGCATCCCTGATTGGATGTTGTGTTGACAGTGCGATTGTCACTGGAGGCCACTGCTGATTTTCGTTGCTGCTCCTGACGCCGCCGATAGTGCTGTTGCACTCACTGTCGCCTTGGTTGCCGTTTCTTTTCTCGTATACAATTTTTCTGGTCCATACAAAATGTTCAACAATATAACGTAAATTCAATTAAAAATAGTATTGAAATATAATTCATATTTGAATTTAAATGTAAATTTTATATTTAGTATTATATTTTAAGTTAGATATAATCCAATAGTAAGTCCTCAGATGGGTATGGTATGTATATAATATTATATCAAAGCTGTTATATATTCTAATCCTTTTGAAGTTCACCCAGCTCATCAACTCATCAATCATCACAGGCCTGTTGATATCGATGCAGTATAAAAATCAGCGTATAATGAGTATGTGTAAGTACGGCATATGACAGCTATTATTTTTGTTATTATTATTATATTCATACCCATCCTATTAATAAATACTAGGCAAAATTAATATAGTAGGCAAATAATGCATAAAATGAAGTTATGTACATGCATTGTAGTATTGTTGAATTCTTTTGGTATTAATCTCTTTGAATAATCATGAAGTCGAAATAAATTATAAAGTAATGGGCACCTGATATTACTTGTTGCTGCTTAAATTGGGTAAAGGCATAGAGCCAAAAGCTTTTACAGGTTGAGAGGGTAAAGAAGAAGAACATAACCATCTTCGTTCTTCATATTTATATATTGAATGCAAATACTTTTTAGCCGGTCTATCGGTTGATAGCCTATCCTGTCTGTTCCCGTCTTAACTCTGTGTACATTCTTTTATCTGTGTGGCACGGTAGCTTACTAGGTGGCAAAAGACCCACCCCACTTTCCCTGAGCTTTAGTCGACAATGTAGGCAGAGTATGCTTCCAGTTTGCTGCCCACTCAACGGGTCGTCTTATTATAAGACGACGCCCAAGACGTGTTCGTTACATAAATAAAATGGCGCCCAAACGTGGAGCCGGAGATAGTAATACAAAAATGCGCTCTAAATGGAGTCGCCATTTAATAAAATGGTGCCCGAATGTTGAGCCGGAGTTGTGTTAGAATAAAATGTCCAACCAATTAGCGATCCAGAATCTAGGTATCGCATCCCCGCGCTTCCGGTTACCTTTTTCATATTCCCATTTCCTTCCTCAACCGCCATCCAAATCTTTAGTAGTGCAGTGTGTCAGCTGTTTGATTATTCGGAAGTGTAGGTAGTCTGCTAATTTTCGTGGAGCCTAACCAATAATCAATCAAGTTGGCCAATATAATACTAACCATAGTTAGTAGTCTCTAAAGCTTATTCGACTTGTCATCTTATCACTCTCGAATGTTAGAATTAACCTCAGGTTGATCTAAACCAAGTGATAGATTTCAGTTATCAGTAAGTTTTATATTCTGTTTGAATGAGTGAGAAAATTGAGATTGCTCTTGTTGGATTATTTCGGCAAGTTCCTCTTTTTCTTCATCAACTAATCAAAGATTCAGTTCATTTACTAAGAAGTATTGCAGGATATATATATTTGTTTTTATGCAACAAGTAATAAAAGGATACGTCCCAATTAAAATGAGGATCACATTCAACAAATGATATCAAGTTCTTTAGAAGCTCAAAGAACAAGTATTGCTGCAGCAGTGTCTGAGCAAATTAACACGGCTTTACGTAACTTGAATCTTTCTTCCTTTCGAAGAGGATCTCGAGACGAGTCACAGCTCGAATGGGATAACGATATTCCTGACAATGTGCCAAGAGCTAATGACTCTAATTCGAGAAACATAGCCTCAGATGGACGTACGAACATGAGTGATACTCCACTGATAGGCCTGACCGAATTTCCAATGTTATTTCTAATTGGAAAATTAAGTTTTCTGGTTCAGCCAATGATCTTCCTATAGAAGATTTTATATATCGTATTAATTGTCTTACGACCCAATATTTCAATGGCAACTTCGACGTATTGTATCAATTTGCCAATTTACTCTTTTCCGGTTCTGCTCTTTCCTTTTATTGACAAGTTCATAAGACAGCAGGTCATATGAATTGGTTTGAGCTATGTAATAAGTTACGAGAACGTTATCAAGATCAAAGATCGGATCGAGATATTAAGCAGGCTATGAGACACAGAAAGCAATTAACCAAGGAGACTTTTGATGACTTTCTGGATGCGATGGTGGCTATCGCAGATTCTCCCAAAACCCGTTATCGGAGTTTGATATCATAACAGAAGTCAGACATAATCTGAGATCTGATCTGAAGCACGAGTTACTGCATATAGATACACCTAGTCTAGCTATATTGCGAAGAGAATGCCATAGACATGAAGATTTCTTAGAAACGCGCGTTCGAGACAACGTGAGAATATTTCTAGGAGAGTTGTCAATGCCATTTCTCATGATGGGGATTCTGATAATCAATCTGTATCACAACCTGAATCGAGTGAAGAAATCTGTGCCTTGCTTGAAAACAAAAGTTAAAATGTTGGAATTGTGATGAATCTGGTCATCGTTATCACGATTGTCTAAAAACTCGTCGCATTTTCTGTTTTGGTTGTGGCTTAAAAGACATGTATCGCCCTACTTGTCCCAAATGTCGACCAGCACAGGAAAACTTAACGAAGGATGTTCTCCAAATTCAAACGAGGAACATCCGACACTAGCCTGGGATTCCAACATAATGACTTCTCTACCTGACACGACTTTACAACCCCTGACATTTCTTATCAATCACCAGATTTAAAATTTTATCGATCGTTCAAGCCATATCATGAACGCTTGCGAGATTATCGTTTGCGTCGAGCAGAAATTTTAATGCCAACGCATTGTCTGTCAAAAGAAGCCGTTCTTCTCAACGACTGAAAGCATTTTGGGAAAATAGACGAAGATTAAATTGCTTTACTATTTCCTCTATAGTGCACAAGAACAATGATATTCGTCCGTTTACACAGATTCGTATTTTCGACAAATCTTATTTAGCTCTCCTCGATAGTGGCGCTAATAAAAGTGTGATTGGATACGCTCTTGCAGAACACATTATCTCTATGAAACACAAATTTAAGAAAATTAAAGGTTTTGTTCATACTGCGGATGGTTTAAAGATTAAGGATTTCGAATTTTGCTAGTACCGTCCATTAAACAAGATGTGATTTGTGGTATGGATTTCTGGAAGGCCTTTGACATTTCCATTTCGCCTTCGTTCACTATTAATGAGATCAAAGCTGAGTCGTCAGTTGATTCATCTGGCCTTGATCTTTCTGTGTCGCAGAGAGCTAAATTGAATTCCGTAATCGGATATTTTCCTTCATCAGAACGTGATGGCCTAGGTGAAACCTCACTCATAGAGCATAATATTGATACAGGCAATATCAAACCCATTAAGCAAAGATTCTACTCTTTGTCGCCAGCTAAAGAGAAGTTGCTGTGCGAGGAAGTAGATCGAATGATTAAGATAGGCGTAATCGTAATCTCCTGTCACGTTAGTCGTTAAACCAGGGAAGGTTCGATTCTGTTTAGATGCTCGCAAACTCAACGCGGCGACAGTAAAAGATGCCTATCCCATGCCTATGTTGGATGGTCGTTTTTCTTTGGCAAATACGTTTGGATTCGGATTCTCGTCCGAAAACTGCTTTTACATTACCCAACCGACCTCTATATCAATTTAAACGTATGCCTTTTGGTCTTACTAATGCTCCTCAGACTATGTGCAGATTGATGGATCAAGTTATACCGTATCAGTTAAAATCGCATATATTTGTATATCTTGATGATCTGCTAGTCATGTTGTAACGAATCACTAGTGTAATATTCGTCGGGTGCTGGTGTTGGGTTTATTAGCGTGGCGTACGCGCTGGCTTCTCCGAGCTTTGCTCAGATAGCATGGGGTTCAAGGAAAGGGCCAACTAATAGGACGCACCACTTATAATAATAATACATTTAAAACTCGCGTACATATGGGAAAACAGAGAAGAAGGAGTGTAAAGGGGAAGGTTACATTAAACAATAGTGAAAGAGAAGAGAAAGGGAAGGAGAGGAAGGTAGGTTAACAAAGAAGACGGAGCCACCCTCTAATGCAACACAGCTGTTATTGTGTGCAGACGCCCACCCTACCATTATCCTGCATTCATTGCCAAAAATTAAAAGTTGGCAGGATCCCTAAGGGAATGGTTCGGCTAATCTACTCCTGCTTGGTTAGGCATGGTTCCAAATAAAAGTAAACAATTAAGCGGACATACCTAATTTGTTAACATATAAGAAAAGTGATTTGAATTTTAACATTACAAACGAAATGACAAGAAAAATAAATAAATAAATAAATTAACGGACAAACATAGTAAGTGTGTATGAGGCGGAATTAATTAAATAAGGCCAAAAAGGAAAAATAAATAAATAAATACTAAAAATAATTAACCTATAAATATAAAATATGTTCTAGCATAATTATAATATAAATAATTATTTTAGCATTTAAATGTTGATTAAATTAAGAGAAGGAAAAAATAAGCTAAAATGAACTAGTTTTGGTTCATTTAGAAATGCAATGTTAGACCATCACACCGAATATAGGCAAACACTAGATGCAAGTAAAATGAGGATCAGCTGATGGCTGTTACTCAATGAAAATGTTTTGCTATTGCCAGTCTCGCAAGGTCATTGACCGCTGGGACTGCAGACAGCTGTAGCAGCGCTATGGTCAGATGACCACAAGCAACAGGAAGCTTTAGCTCTAGCTCATAGATTATTAATTAGTTAGAGTGAAACAGACTTACATACATTAGAGACTCCCACGCAGAAAGATCTTTCCTTGTGTTGGTGCCTGTCTGTGGTGTATCTGTGGGGAATAATAATAATTGCGAGCTTTTGCGCCTGCATGAAAGCTGACTGCTATGACCGGTAGCGTCGATCAAAACAAACATGCATACATACAAGTGTATGCAGGTATGGTTTTACATGCTTTTCAGGCAATACAAAAACATTAAATTTTATAACTAAATACAATTTTACAAAGATATTTGGCCTATAGGGGTTGCCTTACATGCAGTCTTAAATGATTGCCATTTCTATTTTATACAATAGTACAGTGGTACTTGTATTATGAAGGATCCAGAAAAGTTAAGGTTCAACTTTCTCGCCACATCATTTTACACTTACAACATTGATGGACTATCACTTATAGATGCATAGTTGAACAACATAACGTAAATTAACAATGATAAACAAACAAACAAAACAAAATAAGCTGCCGTTCGCCTTCCTCCTGGGTGACGCAGATACTCGGCCTCGATGCCACCACAAGTGCGGAGCAAATAGCCAACGGAGATCGCAAGGCTGCCGGACGCAGGTGTTTTGCAGTAGAAACACCACCTGCTGGGAAGCAATTCTCCTGTGCTCAATGAGCGTCTGCAGCCAGCAACAGCTCATATGTTTGCGTTGCCGATACAGCTGATGTGTCCAGCACAGCTGCGACTGGGAGCTTTTGGTGGTTGGCCGTTAATCAAGCAGTTGTGTGTGTTGAAGTTTCATTTTAAATTAACTTAAAATTCTACCACTGGGTTATTATAATTTACCCACTGGGTTATTATAATTTACACACTGGGTGTCGGGAGCAGCAGACAGCGCATGTTAATGCAATGCTGCGACAGCGTCTGCCGGCAGCGCTGCATCCGCCGGCAGCGCTGTATGCTTCTGTTAGCGATCGCTTGTAGTTCGATCGGCTAATTGCTTTTTCTCTTGTTTTGACTTTTCAATTGTAAACTCTTGTATATCGTGTCGGTGGCGAAGCTTGAAAGTGTTCAAGTCACAGCCAAATAATCCAAAGTGGTGGTTACATATACGAACATATGTGCCATTTAATAAACATTTAATTTGAATTCGCGTGTTTTATTTATAAACAATAGACGTACGAATAAAAGCTACTAAAAAGCTTAGTAGCTCAACATTTGGAGGCCCCGGCGAGATAGATATTCTCGCTTAGTGTTGTGAATGCAATTGATTTGTATAAATAGTTGTTGAAAATAGCTAGACATAAATAAAAATAATAACAACAATTAGTAAAACATTTAAAGTGCAAAGTGCTCGAGAGTGCGAAGAAATATATATGTACATATGTGCATATGCATATATATTTAACAAGCGGAGCATTTCTATTCTTGCATTCTCCGTTGTTTGCGCATGTTCGCCGTTGCTCCGTGGCTTGCGCACCCTCTCCGCTCTCCGTCGCTTGTCTATGCTCTCCGCTACTCCGCTGTCGCAGCTGCGTGCATTGCCCTACAATCTTGCTGCTCTCTCTTATGCTCTCGGGTTGTGTGATTTAAATCAGCTAATCAACTGATTAACTTTGAACTGCTGCTGTGCGTAAGCAACTCGCGCGCGTTTGTGATCGCGGTGTTGACGCGTTTTCCGTGCTGCGCTTCACTTTGAGCTACTCAAGCAACTAGCGCGCGTTTGTGATCGCGATTTTGACGCGTTTTCTCTTGCTTTGAACTGTTGCTGTGCTTAAGCAAACCGCGCGCGTTTGTAATCGCGGTTTGACGCGTTTTTCTTGCTGCGCTGCACAGTAAATTTGACATACAAAGTGAGCAATTGCCAGTTAGCAAAGTGCGGTTAACTGCTGACAATGGAAAACTCGATAAACGAGCAAGCGACTACTGTCGAAAATCGCGCGCGGTTTTTCAAGCGGAAGGTTTTATCGCTTTATGATAGCCTTGTGAGACTCGATGCGTCACTTTCTGAAGTTAAGCTGGCTGGTTTTAATTCATCTGAATTAGCAGTACGGTTGGAGCTATTAGAACGTGCTCAAGCTTCATTTGACTTAGCTCAGAATGCGCTGGAGGAGATTGACTATAATGAGATCGGTAGTGAAACGCGGGACAATTTTGATGAGCGTTTTCTTGAAGTGAAATCGCGTGTTCGAGCGCAATTTGACAGTCGTGAACGCCAATTGATTCGGTCGTCCACATTGCGGCGTGATGAGACAATCGATCCTTCGGCTAATGGCCTCAGTGCCCGCGCTAACAGACGTCGTCTTCCCGAGCTCAAACTTCCCACGTTCGGTGGAGGCTACACGGAATACGCGAGTTTTTGGTCAATGTTCGAGTCTGTCATTGACAAGGATAATGAACTGGATGATGTTGAGAAGTTCCAGCATCTATTATCGTGCTTAACTGGTCCAGCGCTGGATGCAGTTCGGTCGTTGGAGATATCGCGGCCCAATTATCGTGTGGCTCTGGAGATATTGGATAATCGGTTCAACAACAACCGGCTTGTGTTCCAGTCGCACATCAAGGATCTGTTGGGTACCAAGAAGGTGGAGGCAGGAGCATCCGTGGCCACTAAACTTCGTGAGTTTAGCGATAAGGTAAATGTTCACATGGGGCATTAAAGACTCTGGGCCGTCCAGAGGAAATCGCGAACAGCATTCTGATTTACGTGCTGCTGCAAAGCTGGATGTGGAAACCCAGGCTGCGTGGGAGGATAGCAGGGCATTGGACAACCCTGCCGCCGATAAAGTGCCGACATCCAATGAGTTCTTCACGTTTCTGGATGAAAGATGTCGGAAGCTCGAGACTCTGCAATACGCTATGGGTAGTCACACAGCAGGCTCACAGGTGGGAAGGAGCTTTAGCCATAACGGCAGCAGGAAGGCGTTTGTGGCCCAATCTAGCCCCAGCAGAGCAAATGTTTGTGGGTTTTGTGACGCGCCTGGTCACGGCATATATTCCTGCCCCATCTTCGCAAATTTGTCGCCCTTCTTGAGGCAGAGAGAAGTGAAGAAGCTCGCTCTCTGCTTTAACTGTTTGAAGAAAGGACACCAAACTCGATCCTGCACATCTGGCGCTTGCCGTAACTGTGGTGGGCGGCATCATTCTTTGCTACATTTCGAGACATCTCAGCGAGCCTCGTCAGCTGATGCGTCTGCCGCTTTGCAGCCTCAAGCGTCCACTTCTCTTGCTGCTCAGTGTCGTCGTTCTGATGCTGTGCTCTTGGGTACTGTTGTTGTTTGGCTTAAGAGTCGAGCTGGGTCGTTCGTTCCTTGTCGTGCTCTGCTGGATTCCGGTTCGCAAATCCACATGATGACGTCCCATTTAGCCCAACAGTTACAATTAAAACGGACGCGATCAGATGCTATGATTTCTGGCCTCGGGGACACAGACGTTTCTGTTGAAGGATGCACGGTCAATGTTTGTATGCGCTCTTGCATCACCGACTACTCGGTCAACTTTCAAGCTGTTGTGGCATCGACAATCACCAACAGCCAGCCGAACTTTGCTATTGACATCGACGGTTGGGCAATTCCATCCAACATTCAGCTAGCTGATCCTGCATTCAATCGTCCGCAGCGCGTGGACCTGCTGATTGGTGCAAGCCTATTCTACGGCTTGTTATGTGTAGGACAAATAGGCCTTGGAGATGGATTGCCTATTCTTCAGAAGACCCGCCTTGGTTGGATCGTTGCTGGTGGTGGTGACAGTACGACGCACACAGCATTGATGGCAGCGCAAAAGGGTTCTGAAAGTAGTAACGATCAAGCAGATGCCAGCCTAAATGAGCTTGTTCGCCGTTTTGGGAAGTCGAGAGCTGCGAGTATGTGGCCACAAGGCTTAGTAGGGAGCAGCAGGATTGCGAAGAGCATTTTCGCAAAATGTTACTCGGCTACCATCCGGTGAATACTCCGTAAGATTGCCAATGAAGTCTAGTGTTGACTCGTTAGGGAATCATATACTCAAGCTCATCGTCGATTTCTCAATCTGGAGCGCAAATTGCAGCGGCATCCTGATCTTAGGATGCAATACTCATCATTTATTGAAGAATACTTGAAGTTGAATCATATGTCGCGTGTTCCTGCTGAGACCATTGAGCGTTGCAAGTATTTTCTGCCACACCACTGCGTGCTAAAGGCCGATAGCACGACAACAAAGCTTCGTGTTGTGTTCGATGGTTCGGCAGCGACATCCACTGGATATTCGTTAAATGAGGTTATGATGGCTGGTCCTGTTATACAGGACAAATTGATGCATATACTTCTTCGCTTCCGTACATATCTGGTGGCACTAACAGGGGATATATGCAAGATGTATCGATGTGTGCGCATGGCTTCAGCAGATAGCTATTATCAATGCATCTTATGGCGCGATTCGCCTGATAAAGAGCTGCAGATTTTCAAGCTGGACACCGTTACTTATGGCACGAAGGCAGCGTCATTTTTGTCGGTTCGTGCAATGCATCAGCTGGCGCATGATGAAGCAGGCTCGTTTCCGGTTGGATCTGTTGCTTTGAAGAATGAGTTCTACGTGGACGATTTTATATCTGGAGGCGATTCAGTTGCTGAGGTTAAGGTCAAGCTGCAGGAAACCGCTGCAATTCTAGCTCGTGCAAACTTCAAACTCAGGAAATGGTGCTCCAGTCATGCCGAAGTATTGTCGGAGATAGCTGACGACGAGAAAGAGTCGTACATGAGGTTCAGCGATGGCAGCGAAATCACAAAAACTCTTGGCTTAGCGTGGGATCCCTCATCGGATCGGCTGCTGTTCTCGCTGTCGTTCTTAGAAGCTGATTCCAAGCCGTGCAGGCGGTCTGTCTTAGCCACAATTGCACGATTTTATGATCCGCTAGGACTTCTTGGACCCGTCATGACAAAGTCCAAAATATTTCTCCAGCAGCTCTGCAAGGATAAGTTGACATGGGATGAGAGTTTGCCTTTGCAGCGATACACAGCCTGGGTAGAAATGTGCAGCAGCTTTAATTCCATTTCTAGTCTGTCATTCCCGAGAGCTATTCTTGCTGCTGGATGCCGTGTCGAAGTTCATGGATTTTGTGATGCTAGCGAAGAGGCCTACGGCGCTTGTGTATATGTAGTGTCCAGTGGACGCACTTCTCAGAGTCGGCTGTTGTGCTCTAAGTCCAGAGTCGCACCACTCAAAACTATATCAGTTCCCAAGCTGGAATTATGCGGTGCTTATCTTCTGGCCAAACTGCTTCATGCAGTTAGAAACATGGGTTTTCTTGATGGGGAGTTCTTTTGCTGGAGTGATTCATCGGTGGTACTCTCATGGATCAAGGATGATCCATACAAGTTCAACGTTTTGTGGCAAATCGCGTAGCGTCTATTCAGGATCTTACCCTCAACATGAAGTGGCAACATGTGCCCACGACTTTGAACCCTGCCGACGTACTCTCCAGAGGTACAACTCCAGAATGTTTAGCAGAGTCCAAGATATGGTTTCATGGACCGGAGTTTCTTGTTGGAAATCGAGATGGATGGCCTTCACAACGCTGCTTAGAGTCTTCAACGTTGGAAATGCGTAGTAAGGTCATGATAGCCACGTCTCCGTATGATGATATCACTCTTCGTTGCAAGTACCTTAACACGTTTGCCTCAATGCAGCGCGTATATGCGTTTGTGTTTAAATTTGTTAATCGTATAAAGCATCCAGGACTCAACGTGGTAGATGTCAACAAAGGCACATGGCTGCTACTGCGATTGGTGCAGTTGTCAAATTTATGGAGTGATGTCAAGGAAATTCGTTCGAAGGGCTTCGTCAAAAATCGAGTTCAATCGCTTCTTTGTTGCCGTTCATCGACCAATTTGGACTTCTGCGTGTTGGCGGTCGGCTAGCCAATTCAACTCTTCCCTACGATGCTCGCCATCCTATTATATTACCTCGACGGCATCCCATTACGTTGGCGCTCATCGCTCACCGTCATAAAAATAATCTTCACGTTGGAGCTAGAGCATTATTAGCAAAGATTCGGTTACAATATTGGCCGATTGGCGGACTGCGAACTGTATCGAAGGTTGTTCGCAATTGCATCGAATGCTTCCGCCAAGCCCACTGTGCTCGAACCAATTATGGCCAGCCTTCCGAAGGAACGGTTTCTGAATTCTCGTGCCTTTGCAATAAGCGGAGTGGACTACTGCGGGCCGTTCTACTATAAATCTGAAGTTCGGAACAGACCCCCAATCAAATGCTACATCAGCGTATTCATCTGCTTTGCTAGCAAGGCTATTCATCTGGAGTTGGTGAAGGATTTGACAACTGCCGCCTTTCTGGGAGCGCTAAAAGATTCGTGTCACTTCGTGGGAGGCCTAATCAGATTTGGTCCGATAATGCGACTAACTTTGTCGGGGCCAAAATGAACTTCATGATGTCAAGAAACTTCTCCTCAGCGATCCTCATAAGGAGTCAGTTCATCGGTGTGCCTGATGGACAACATCGAGTGGAAGTTTATTCCTCCTCGTTCCCCACATTTTGGTGGACTATGGGAAGCAGCAGTCAAGAGCGCAAAGCACCATCTGTATCGCTCTGTTGGTCGCTCTATTCTCAACTACGATGAGCTTCGCACGCTGGTTTGCCAAATAGCGGCAATAATTAATAGTCGTCCATTGCTATCCATTTCAGAGAGTCCTGACGATTTGGATGTGCTGACTCCCGCTCATCTATTGTTTGGTGGTCCTCCAACCGTGATTCTGGAGCCCGACCTAACTATGCTGGACTACAATCGGTTGGATGGTTGGCAGCGTGTCACTAAGTTGCAGCAGGTCTTCTGGAATAGATGGCGGGAGGAGTATCTGACTCTTCTCCAGCAAAGATCGAAGTGGCGCACTCCTGATCGTCGTCTCCAAGTCAACGAC
Organism: Drosophila nasuta; assembly: GCF_023558535.2. NCBI lineage: Eukaryota > Metazoa > Arthropoda > Insecta > Diptera > Drosophilidae > Drosophila > Drosophila nasuta. Next base: position 98,175 of record NW_026869528.1, read on the forward strand.
TTGGTCTTGGTGAAGGACGAAAATTTGCCTCCTATTCGGTGGCCGCTAGCCCGTGTCATGGCGCTTATCCCTGGCAAGGACGGCGAGTGTCGAGTTGCCGACTTAAAGACGTCGTGTGGCAGCACCCGGAGAGCCATAAATAAACTATGTCTACTGCCCCTGAAGGATGATGTTGAAAGATAGGCTTTCAACGGCGGGAGTATGTCGGGAGCAGCAGACAGCGCATGTTAATGCAATGCTGCGACAGCGTCTGCCGGCAGCGCTGCATCCGCCGGCAGCGCTGTATGCTCTCTGTTAGCGATCGCTTGTAGTTCGATCGGCTAATTGCTTTTCTCTTGTTTTGACTTTTCAATTGTAAACTCTTGTATATCGTGTCGGTGGCGAAGCTTGAAAGTGTTCAAGTCACAGCCAAATAATCCAAAGTGGTGGTTACATATACGAACATATGTGCCATTTAATAAACATTTAATTTGAATTCGCGTGTTTTATTTATAAACAATAGACGTAACGAATAAAAGCTACTAAAAAGCTTAGTAGCTCAACACTGGGTTTTATATACATTATAACTGGGTCATTATATTCAGCTTTATACCGGGTGTTATATAAATTAATACTGAGTCATTATATTCAGCTTAATACGGGGTTTTATATAAATTGTAACTGGGTTATTAGATACTGGGTTATTATAATTTATGACTGAGTGCCGAATCTAAAAATAAAAAGACAAAACTAAACTTAGAACAACAAAAAACTAAATATACGTATAACAAATATTTACCCTAATCTGGAAAACGGCACTTGACATGGGACGACAAACTCCTGAAGTGGACAACCATCTATTGCATGTGTTGGGTGGATGGCAAAGGTGCACTTTTGCGAGAACAAACACCATTAATGTATCAGTAAAACAATTATACATTGCAGTATCATTGTATACTTACAAGTAAGATGTATGCAATAGGCTTCGCCAACCACTTCACTGAGATAATTTTTTCAGACACATGCACTTTAACACATTTTTTCTCAGGTTTTTTTTCTAACCTTTTAACAATTGTGTTACAAAAAACCCAACAACAAAAACCTCTTTTCGGAATTTGACAACTAATCCTACTCAAAAAGGTAATCGTTGTCTCTTTTGGTGTGGACTTAACACGATCAGCTGATCTTGTAACTCACGCTTGTAAGTTTCGTGGTCCACCAATAGATGGCGCTATTTTTGGAGCTTTCAGATTCATTGCTAAATAAAGCTCCGCTTCTCAAAACAAAACATGACAAGACATTTAGTACCATTTCTCAGACTACAAATAATTTTATACAACTAAACAAATTAATTAATACAAATTAAATATGACAATACACATATAAATAAATAATATAATAAATAATAGATAGAAATATGTAGGTGTGCAGAAAAAGAAGAAAAAAAATGTTGCATACTTTTTAGGCTTAGCCAATTTCAAATACGACAAGCGGCCTTTTACACATCCTGTGACGTTGCCAGTCTCACGTTGGGCGTACCAAAAATTCCTAAGAATAGTCAGCCCCGGATGTGAGAAGACGGTTGCGAATATCATTCAAAACTATCTCGCGTGCAAGCATATAGCGGAGCGGGACCCTTTGAACCCTTAGCTCTTTCGGGATTGTGGGGTGGGTTTTGCTATGCTTTACACGAAGCCACGAAAACTTAATTATTATAGAGTCCCTCCTGATTCTAAAAAAAAACAAAACACATGAGTCGATCCTCTTGTTAATAATCTAATCCGACTCGAATCTACAATACGACTCGATCTGAATACTGCCAATATCTAATAAACAATAAAACAAATGCTAGCACACTGTTAAAATTCGGACAAAATTTAAGAAAAGCAGGGGTGGTCTTATAAGATGTTAACTGCCACACCCTGGTCTATACCCACCCAACCATGGTCATAAGAAGAGACGTTTTTATGACCCCAAAACTATTACAACTCCCCTTTTACTTTATGCTCCCATGTCTCCGGAAATCAGAACAAAATCTAGAATTTCATTATTAAAGTCCAATGACTCAAAGTTAACATCAGAATTTATTTATAACAAAAACAAAACCATTGGTTTTGGCTACTACTCATTTACAATAATAACGAAGAAAGAAGAAGATGTAATGACTAATAATATTTAATAAACAATCCATAATTCATAAGCAAACAAATTTTGGCAACTATTTTTGGATGCGCGCTTTAGCAAACAAATTCATGAGGTTTTTCTATTAAATTTACTATTTTTACTTTAAAATTTTCCTTTCTTCTCAAATCATTTTTTTTATATTTTTAAAATTTATTTTATTTTAATTTTATTGTGAAACATTTTTTCTTTTTTTAATTATTTTAAATATTTATTTTTTATTTATTGATTTTTAATATCTCAACCACCTTTATCATTTTTATTTATTTATAGATTTTTTAAATTTAATTATTTTGCAATATTTTAATCATATTTAAACAAAAAAAATGTATTGAATTTATTTTTAATTTTTGTTTAATATTTTTACTCATATTTAATATTTATTTTATTGTATTTATTATTGAATCATATTTATTATTTAATTTTTATTTATTTTATTTATAAGTTTTATTATTTTATTTTTAATTGTTATTATTTTATTTATTTTTACTTTTTATATTTTATTTATCCAAATTTAATAGTGACTTTTATTTATTTAATTTTAAATCATTTTTTTTTTTATTATTTTAATTTTTATATATTTAAATTTTTATCAAATTTAATATTGACTTTTTATTTATTTGTTTTTAATTCATATTTAATATTTATTTTCTATTTATTTATTTTTCTCTATTTTATTTATCATATTTAATTTTGATGTTCATTTATTTACTTGTAAATCATATTTAACCCACTGTGCTGTACCAACAAACAATAATAATAGTGACAATATAGGCGGAAGCAAATCAGTACTAAAAGGTATAGGCCTGACCCAAAAGTTAGGGTATCAGCCGACAGCTCATATGCTGTTTGAAGCTTTCGCAACTGCGAAGAAGTATGAAAAATACAATGCAAGCAAAACTGTGGGCAGCTGCTGCGTGGCCGAACAGGCACCAACATATGTATGTATGTATGTATGTATGTAATTACATATGTACGAATATTTATGTTATAAAACTTCTGTTATGTATTTTATTTCGGACACTCGGGCTTTAAACTTACCCGACAGAACTCCACGACGAAGGCCTTCATGATGTTGTTGCTGTTGGTGATGATGATGTTGATGATGATGATGATTTTAATGATGATGATAATAATGATTGTTTATATACCTTATAGGGTATATACTTTTGTTTGGTTGTTCACATACACACACATTGTCATAATTATTATTGTTTTGCACAGGGTTTTATTGTAGTTTGCTATTATGTATGAGATTATGTTTGCATTATTTATTTATTGATATATATTTTTTTTTAATTATTGTGTTTCACGTTGGATATACCCTTTAATGCCTAGGGCAAGAATGGTAAACAAAACAAAGCAAACCAAAAAATAGCGCAAAAAAAAAAAAAATAAGTGCCAAATTACAATTGATATTTCTCTTTACTTTTCGTTTTCTTTTCGTTTCTTATTATTTTATATGTATGGCAACTAAATTGTTTTAATATATTGACGGCAAATGCAAATCTTTTTGCTTTTTTATTTGGGCTTTTACCCCTTTTACTATTGCCTCTGTGTACAACTATTGTATGACCTTTTAATTTTAAACAAACTTATTTTTTGTCATACTATTATTCACAAACTTGCACTACACATCTTCACTAGCACTGGCACTGGCACTGCACTGCTGCTGATGCTGCTGCTGCTGAGTGGAGACGGCGAACGATAGAAGCGGCAAACGAGAGAAGTGGCGATTCTGGTACAAGAGCCTTGCGCGGCTCGGCACAGTGGTGCAAGAGTGATCTGCCCCGAGATGCACTGCACTTCACTGTTGTTGCTTTTTGGTTCTGCAGGCGGCAGACCAGAAATATAAAGGCTTCCGGCACGAAATAGTCGGCCTCCGCTGACTAACATGCGCCGGATTTGTGGTATTAAAACCCACTTTAGGTGTAGAATTTTGTATATCCGTATTATTTAATAACAAATAATGACGGCTTAGACGAATTTTCACAATCTACATTTGAGAAAAAATTCGAAGTTAGGACCAATGTAAAATTTGATTATGTCATAGAAATAATTACCTTCGCTTAACAAGCGTAACGAGCTGGTGTATTTATTTTGCTCAAAGCAAAAAACATCGATGGATGCTGATGATAATGACAGATTATGTATTTCTTCTTTTCTGGTGATGCATGTGTTTTATATTTGTTTTATTAAAACACCATCAACCAAGAATGCATCCGTCTCTGATCGTAGTCCAATAAGAAAAGAATGAGAGCTGTCGTTGCCAAAGTGACAAAGCTCGTCTCCTTCTCCTACGATCTTTCGCTAGACAATTCACCACGGAGGGAAATTTAATTTGCAGAGGTGTATTGTCCCTTTATCGTGCCATGGTTTGTGTCTTCGCTAACTTTGCGCGGCAAATTTAAAATCTCAAGGAGAAAGAGATTTTACGCACAATTTTTTATTTGCGACCATTACAATCCCCTGGCAAAATCACACTTAGTCGTTGTAACGACAAAGTGGGATACCCGCTTGGAGGTAGCAATAGTCATTATGCGAAGATGAACGCTTATTGCTTAATGTCCTTCGCATGGAATTTGCCTATGAACTTGCCTTGTAAATCCTCCAACTCATAATATGCGGAACCTAACTTGCGTCTGACTCGCGATTTTACAAACGTTGGAGCTAATTTAGCACTGAAACCTTTTTACAAAATTGCTTTGTTGGAAGTTCCGTCTATACACTTCCTGCCTGACCTTTCTACTACGTGTATTATAAACTTTTTCGTTGCGTATCTGCTGTTGTAGTATACCAGTCCTTGCAGCCGCACGAATAAGTTCAATTGAGTCGTCTCTACTAATCTGAGTAGTTCTGTCTTCCAGTTGATCCAAGCTTCTCAGAAGCGCATAAGTTTTCGCATTGGTAACCATATGTTGCCCAAAGGTCTCTCTATACGGACTTGATCGCACGGCCGAATGTGTCGCGGATCGAAGTGCACAAGCAATAAAGCTCAGCGACTCATCCCAATCTGTCTGATCAGGCTTAATATACGCCTTAATAGCAGCAAGCGCTGATCGATTGACACGCTCTGAAGCATTCGCTTGCGGCGCGTAAGCAGCCGTATAACGATGGTGTACCTCGTATTTTTGGAGCAATTCATTGAATTTATCCGACTTGAATTGAACTCTATTATCAGATACAACAACTTCTGGGACACCGAAACAATGAAATATGTTCTCTTCTAAGAACCGCACTACAGCCTCTGCTGTGAATTTTTTCACGGGGTGCAAAATGGATACTTAGACAGAATATCTACCACAACAAAAATGCCAATATGGCCAGAACGACTACGCGGATAAGGCCCTAAAAAGTCCACATATAGTTTTTGAAAAATTCTACAAGTTTCTTCATTATGGCTTAAAGGCGGCCTCGCACGTTCTAAGGTTTTGGTGATTCCATTATGTGCGGAGAGTGGAGAAGTATGACATTCTCTTAGCACCTCAGCGATGAGATCTTTTGGAATCAAACTTTCCAACATAAGTCATCAGCAACTTGTTCTGCCGACATATGTTCGGAACGGCGGTAAATGATTTGGTCTACTATCTTTAAGTCAGGCATTTGAGATAGCTGGGCCTTAACTTTCTCTTTAGCTCTACATACTCTGCCGACTTGAAATGAATTGAGGTAGTATCCACTACCTTATCAACACTTAGCGAAGATAAGTCCTCGGTGTAAGTGCGAGAAAGAGCATCAGGTACAATGTTCTGACTGCCTTTCCTATGCACGATCTTAAACGAGAAGGCTTGCAACTTAAGTGCCCACCTTGCCAACCTCGAGCTTAAATCAGCTTGCGACATTAACCATTTTAATGATGCATGGTCAGTGTGGATCGAAAACTCGTGACCCTCTACATACGCACGAAATTTCTTTACGCACATTACAGCTGCTAAACACTCCTTCTCCGTAACCGAATAGTTGCGTTGGCACTTATTCAATTTTCGTGACATAAAAGCAATTGGTACATCATTACTTTCGGTATCTTTTGCATCAGCACCCTCCAACACCTGTTTGACTTGCATCACAATGGATTGCAAAGGGTTTGGAGAAATCTGGACTATGCAGCACTGGTGCTTTACACATCAGATCTTTAAGTAATTCAAATGCCTTCTGCGCTTCATCTGACCACACAAACTTGCGCTTCTGCTTTAACGTATCAGATATCGGACCCGCAATACCAGCATAGTTATGAATAAACTTGTGATACCAGCCTGTTGTTCGGGAAACTCTTGGATGGCTGTTACCTTGTCAGGGTCAGTCTGTATCGTACCTTGACCTATGACATGCCCCAAGTACTTCACCTCTCGCAAGCAAAATTTGCTCTTCTCAACATTGATGGTGAGACCTGCCAGTGTTAGACGATCTGCAAGTTGTTTAAGGACTACTAAATGCTTTTCAAACGTGTCGGAAATTACCAACAAGTTATCCAAATATACGAAAATTTCATTTCGCAATTCCGGTGGAATGACTTTGTCCATAAGTTTGGTCATTGTTTGTGGCGCATTCGTAAGGCCGAAGGGCATGACTGTATATTGGTATAATGGTCTACCGGGGACAGTTAACGCAGTCTTCTCTCGTGCATTTGGTGACAAAGGAATTTGCCAGTACGCATCCTTCAAGTCAATGCTGGATATGAATTCAGCTTTTGGCAATCGACTTAATATTCCATCTATTAACGGCATCGGATAAGCGTTCTTAATGGTCACCTCATTCACTTTACGACTATCCAAACAAAGACGAACTTTCTCAGGTTTTGAACCAACACCACGGGTGCCGACCAAGGGCTATCGGACGGATAATAATACAAATGCAAATTTCAACAAAACTGATAATCAAACACGATTCATAAGATATTTGGAAACCATGCAAAACTTCACAGAGTGCAAGTTAGCATCCAGATTTTCTAATTAACCCACCTGAATGGATAAGACTAGTTGCTAGATAAGCATACCTTCAATTGGTATGACGAGCAAGCAGCTATGGAAAACAACGAAAATAGGGAATATGAAAAGTTGCTCCAGATATAGCGGCAAGTTAAGTAGTTCGAAACCACTTACTCGTTCAAAGCGAATATCTAGAAACAATATTCAAATACAGATAGGGTTTGTTGCATCGCTACCACTTACACTCGTATCCACGACCATGCTCATGTGTAGTGATTAACACAGAAAAAATAGATATTGAAATAGAAAATAGGAAATTCGAAACATTGTTCCAAATACAGATCGATTTTGGTTGCATCACTACCACTTACAATCGTATCCACGCATAAGATAACGACCATGCTCGTGTATAGTGATTAACACAAAAAGAAGTATATATTGAAAACAATGAAAATAGGAATTCGAAAAACATAGTTCCAAATATAGCGACAAGTTACTTACTTGTTCCAAGCGAATATTCAGAAACAATGTTCAACCACCGATAGATTTTGGTTGCATCACTACCACTTACACTCATATCCACGCAGAAGATAACGACCATGCTCGTGTGTAGTGATCAACACAGAATCATAAAGCAGATATCGAAAAGAAGAAAAGAATAGGAATAAACGGAAAAGGATGGACTAGTTGCTAGATAAGCATACCTTCAATTAGTATGACGAGAAAGCAGCTCTGAGCCACGATCCGTTTCAAACACTAATTGAAATGTGAATGCCTTAACAGCCACTAAATGGAAAGAAAAGAACTTGGGGAAAATATAAGCATTCATAAAGCTCCTTCATGTTAATAATACCAACTTTAAGAGCAATTATTTCAAAACCAAGTATAGCGTAATAGCGCATGCAAACCATACTCGGTCGATACTTAATAGATCGCCTAATTAGTAATATTACATTGTAAACTTTTATGATTGATAAAGACGGACAATAAACAATACTAAACACATTAAGCTGACTTGCGCCACCACGGGACTATGCAACCCCAGTCAATGAATTTAGTTGTCAATTGCTGAATTAATTTTGTAGTACTAATTTATTTCCATCGTTTTCATTAGGTGTTTTGCTTACGGCAAGAGGCAGATCTGGTCCACGAACTTTTTCAAAGTAAGCTCTACACCTAAAGAAATACGACAGCATATAAATGACAGTAGACAGTTTGACCGTTTGAGTATAAAGCCATTTTGAAGCTATTATTTTCTAAAACGTCAACCAATACCGTCTTGGTTAAGTCCTTTTCCTGATTTTACGAGGTATTACTTTCTCGCTAATAAAATAGACACAAAGACTAACCTAGTACACAAATATGTATAAGGACAACAAAAGACTTGAATCACTAGATGTTATTGATTCTAGAGCATATATAATATAATATTTTAAAGGCCATGTTTAGATTCTATACAAAAACAGGTCACACGATTGGGCGCCAAAATATATTATTAAATTATAATTATATCTGTAACGAATCACTAGTGTAGTATTCGTCTGGTGCTGGTGTTGGGTTTATTAGCGTGGCGTACGCGCTGGCTTCTCCGGGCTTTGCTCAGATAGCATGGGGTTCAAGGAAAGGGCCAACTAATAGGACGCACCACTTATAACAATAATTCATTTAAAATTCGCGTACATAAGGGAAGACAGAGAAGAAGGAGTGTAATGGGAAGGTTACATTAAACAATAGTGAAAGAGAAGAGAAAGGGAAGGAGAGGAAGGTAGGTTAACAAAGAAGACGGAGCCACTCTCTCATGCAACACAGCTGTTATTGTGTGCAGACGCCCACCCTACCATGATCCTGCATTCATTGCCAAAAACTAAAAAGTTGGCAGGATCTCTAAAAGACAGTGGTTCGGCTAATCTACTCCTGCTTGGTTAGGCATGGTTCCAAATAAAAGTAAACAATTAAGCGGACATACCTAATTTGTTAACATATAAGAAAAGTTATTTTGAATTTTAACATTACAAACGAAATGACATGAAAAATAAATAAATAAATAAATTAACGGACAAACATAGTAAGTGCGTATGAGGCAGAAATTATTTAAATAAGGCCAAAAAGGAAAAAATAAATAAATAAATACTAAAAATAATTAACCTATAAATATAAAATATGTTCTAGCATAGTTATAATATAAATAGTTCTTTTGCATTTAAATGTTGAATAAATTAAGAGAAGAAAAACAATTAGCTAAAATGAACTAGTTTTGGTTCATTTAGAAATGCAATGTTAGACCATCACACCGAATATAGGCAAACACTAGATGCAAGTAAAAAATGAGGATCAGCTGATGGCTGTCACTCAACGAAATGTTTTGCTATTGCCAGTCCCACAAGGTCATTGACCGCTGGGACTGCAGACAGCTGTAGCAGCGCTATGGTCAGATGGACCACAAGCAACAGGGAAGCTTTAGCTCTAGCTCATAGATTATTAATTAGTTAGAGTGAAACAGACTTACATACATTAGAGACTCCCACGCAGAAAGATCTTTCCTTGTGTTGGTGCCTGTCTGTGGTGTATCTGTGGGGAATAATAATAATTGCGAGCTTTTGCGCCTGCATGAAAGCTGACTGCTATGACCGGTAGCGTCGATAAAACAAACATGCATACATACAAATGTATGCAGGTATGGTTTTACATGCTTTTTGCCTATAGGTGTTGCCTTACATGCCTTCTTAAATGATTGTCATTTCTATTTTATACAATAGTACAGTGGTACTTGTATTATGAAGGACCCAGAAAAGTTGTTGGTTCAACTTTCTCGCCACATCATATTACACTTACAACATTGATGGACTATCACTTATAGATGCATAGTTGAACAACATAACGTAAATTAACAATGATAAACAAACAAACAAAAAAAATAAGCTGCTAGTCAGCCGTTCGCCTTCCTCCTGGGTGACGCAGATACTCGGCCTCGATGCCACCACAAGTGCGGAGCAAATAGCCAACGGAGATCGCAAGGCTGCCGGACGCAGGTGTTTTGCAGTAGAAACACCACCTGCTGGGAAGCAATTCTCCTGTGCTCAATGAGCGTCTGCAGCTAGCAACAGCTCATTTGTTTGCGTTGCCCAGACAGCTGATGTGTTCAGCACAGCTGCGAGCTTTTGGTGGTTGGCCGTTAATCAAGCAGTTGTGTGTGTTGAAGTTTCATTTTAAATTAACTTAAAATTCTACCACTGGGTTATTATAATTTACCCACTGGGTTATTATAATTTACACACTGGGTTTTATATACATTATGACTGGGTCATTATATTCAGCCTTATACCGGGTGTTATATAAATTAATACTGGGTCATTATATTCAGCTTAATACCGGGTTTTATATAAATTGTAACTGGGTTATTAGATACTGGGTTATTATAATTTATGACTGAGTGCCGAATCTAAAAATAAATAGACAAAACTAAACTTAGAACAACAAAAAAGTAAATATACGTATAACAAATATTTACCCTAATCTGGAAAACGGCACTTGACATGGGACGACAAACTCCTGAAGTGGACAACCATCTATTGCATGTGTTGGGTGGATGGCAAAGGTGCACTTTTGCGAGAACAAACACCATTAATGTATCAGTAAAACAATTATACATTGCAGTATCATTGTATACTTACAAGTAAGATGTATGCAACAGGCTTCGCCAACCACTTCACTGAGATAATTTTTTCAGACACATGCACTTTAACACATTTTTCTCAGGTTTTTTCTAACCTTTTAACAATTGTGTTACAAAAAAACCCAACAACAAAAACCTCTTTTCGGAATTTGACAACTAATCCTACTCAAAAAGGTAATCGTTGTCTCTTTTGGTGTGGACTTAACACGATCAGCTGAGCTTGTAACTCACGCTTGTAAGTTTCGTGGTCCACCAATAGATGGCGCTATTTTGGAGCTTTCAGATTCATTGCTAAATAAAGCTCCGCTTCTCAAAACAAAACATTTAGTACCATTTCTCAGACTACAAATAATTTTATACAACTAAACAAATTAAATAATACAAATTAAATATGACAATACACATATAAATAAATAATATAATAAATAGTAGATAGAAATATGTAGGTGTGCAGAAAAAGAAGAAAAAAATGTTGCATACTTTTAGGCTTAGTCAATTTCAAATACGACAAGCGGCCTATTACAATGTCAGCAAGTTTTGATGAGCACTTAGAGCGTTTATCTACAGTTGCTACACAATTGCATAAAGCGGGACTGACGATAAATGTCGGAAAAAGTCAGTTTGGTTTACGCCAAGTAGATTATCTTGGATATATTGTAGGAGAAGGTACTCTCCAAATAAACCCTATCAAAATACTAGCCGTGGATGAGTTCCCAGCTCCAAAAACACCGAAACAACTAAGAAGATTTTTAGGTATGACTGGATGGTATCAGCGATTCATTTCCCAGTATTCGACAGTCATATTTCCCTTCACTGAATTATTAAAAGGAAAATCGTATGAATGGAATGACGTAGCTCAAGTGGCCTTTGATGAAATCAAACGCAAGCTGTGTACTGCTCCATTTCTAATTCATCCGAATTATTCAAAGCCATTCGTTGTACAATGCGACGCTTCGTCTTATGGAGTAGGCGCTGTATTAGCTCAAGTGGATGAATCAGGAAGCGAGAGACCCATCGCTTATATGTCCAAAAGCTAAATAAAGCCCAACGAAACTATACAGTGACTGAGCTTGAATGCTTAGCGGTTGTTCTTGCAATAAAAAATTTAGAATGTATATCGAAGGACAGTCTTTTAAAGTCGTTACTGATCACGCAAGCCTACGTTGGTTAATGAACCAATCAGACTTGAGTGGGAGGCTGGCTCGATGGGCAATTAAATTACAGGGCTTTTCTTTTGATATTGAACACAGAAAAGGAAGTGAAAATGTAGTAGCTGATGCACTTTCTAGATCCTTCGAAGAAGTGACAGAAATCGCAGCAGTAGAGTTAGAACTGTTCCCGGAAATAAATCTCGATACCGATGCCTTTCAATCACCTGAATATTGTAAGTTAAGAGATAGCTATCAAGAAGCTGCTTTACCTGATTTTCAAGTAATCGACCAATTCATTTATCATCGTTGCGCATTTAATCAGGATTGTTGGAAATTATTCGTTCCAGGCGAATTACGACAATCAGTGATTAGAGCTGCTCATGATCAGCCAACTTCTGCTTAGAACGACTGAAAAGGAGATTCTTTTGGCCCAAGATGGTTGTCGATGTTCGTAACTATATTAAAAATTGCGATATATGTAAAACCACTAAATATCCAACGTGCAACTTAAAACCTCCGATGGGAAAAAAGTATCGAGTGACAGACCTTTTCAGAGGTTATACATCGATTTTATTGGTCCTTTCCGCGCACTAAACAAGGCAACGTAGGAATTTTCATCATCCTTGACCATTTTTCTAAGTTTACCTTTCTTAAACCAGTTAAGAAATTTACATCGCAAGTTATTATCAATTATTTAAGAGATGATATCTTTGCATGTTTTGGAGTACCGGAAGTTATATTTAGCGACAATGGCACTCAATTTAAAAGCCATGAGTTCACTAACTTTATTTCCAAATTCGGAGTTCAGCATATAAGAACAGGTGCGTATGCTCCGCAATCAAATGCAACCGAAAGAGTTAATCGCTCTATTAACGCAGCCTTAAGAGCTTATATATGGAGTGATCAGCGAGTGTGGGACATTTATTTGTCAAGTATCAATACGGCTTTAAAAATTCCATACACCAGTCGATTGGTATATGCGGGTGTGGAACATTTATTTGCCAAGTATCAATGCGGCTTTAAGAAATTCCATACACCAGTCGATTGGTATATCTCCATATCTTGTAGTATTCGGACAACATATGACTACACACGGTCAAGATTTTAAATTGCTTAGAAATCTTGACTTGCTTAGCGATGGAACGGAAGGTTTAAATATAATTGATCAATTTCAGAAGATTCGTGCAGACATTGAAAAACATCTCACAATGGCTTATGAGAAAAATCAGCAGATGTATAATTTGCGTAGTAGACCACGTTCTTTTGAAGTTGGACAACAAGTGGTCAAACGGAATTTTGCATTAAGCAATGCAGCAACAAATTTTAATGCCAAGTTAGCTCCGGTTGGAATCAACGCTCGCATTAAAAAGAAAATTGGCAATTCTTTATACTTATTGGAAGATCTAACAGGGAAAGAATTAGGCACATTCCATGCTAAAGACCTTTGGTAGTTTCTTGTTCACCCTTTTCAAATTCAATCTTCGTCGTAAGGACTCCCATTGAACTTGTGGTGTAGGGGTGAGCAATGTCCGTTAATTGCAGTTTGAATTTGAATTGTATGGCGGTATCGATATTTGCGACGCGACTGTTGTACAAGCTAGCAGCTGCTCGCGATAACATCTACATTCGATGATTGATGCACTCGCCAACAGATGTTAGTATATTATTAATTACCTATCGAATATTTGCAGTGAGTTGGCAGGATCACTTTTGCCATTCACATAAGTATCGTATTAAATAATATCGATATCTAACTTAGATTAATCAAGCAATATCGATATTCCCGCTTAATCTAGGCTAGACCATCTCTTTTCAATTCAAAAGCTACAAAGATAGTGTGCCGCAGCAAAATATTAAAATAAATATGACGGCATCCGTCATAATATTATATATATATTTTATTGGTGTTGTTCGGGAATGCGCACTTTTCAAAGTGCATTGTTTTTATTTTCTTTGGCCCTCTTGTTGGCTTTACAAGGTACGTAGCGAGAAAACCACATTTTATAATTCTAATTAGTACGTTTTTCCTGGTGTAGGATATTGTGTGTGCAATCACGTGGCAACGACCACAGTACAGCACACATCAACTGATCTGCAACTGCAGAGGCCCCGCGCCAAAAGTCGTGGCAACAACTTTGCAAAGGGAGTTGCCACCATACGCCTAGATATTTGCACCTGAGTCACCAGTTTAGTGACGCCGAGGACAGCAAGAGGCTATAGAAGCGACGCCATGCGTTGCTAAAACAGTTCAGAAGGAACACAAGCGTCTGATAAACCCTTTTTGAGAGAGAACGGATTAACATAGAGCTGATCGTTGTCACTTCTCATTATCATCGTGGAAGTGCACCATGCGCTGCTGAGGCTGCGCGATTCGCAGAACTCGTTGCTACGCACCACTCGTCGTCGCATCCCTGATTGGATGTTGTGTTGACAGTGCGATTGTCACTGGAGGCCACTGCTGATTTTCGTTGCTGCTCCTGACGCCGCCGATAGTGCTGTTGCACTCACTGTCGCCTTGGTTGCCGTTTCTTTTCTCGTATACAATTTTTCTTGTCCATACAAAATGTTCAACAATATAACGTAAATTCAATTAAAAATAGTATTGATATTTGAATTTAAATGTAAATTTTATATTTAGTATTATATTTTAAGTTAGATATAATCAATAGTAAGTCCTCAGATGGGTATGGTATGTATATAATATTATATCAAAGCTGTTATATATTCTAATCCTTTTGAAGTTCACCCAGCTCATCAACTCATCAATCATCACAGGCCTGTCGATATCGATACAGTATAAAATCAGCGTATAATGAGTATGTGTAAGTACGGCATAGCCGCACAAAAATCGTTTGTAGTTTGTATATGACAGCTATTATTTTTGTTATTATTATTCTTATTAGTATTATATTCATACCCATCCTATTAGGAAATACTAGGCAAAATGAATATAGTAGGCAAATAATGCATAAAATGAAGTTATGTACATGCATTATAGAATTGTTGAATTCTTTTGGTATTAATCTCTTTGAATAATCATGAAGTCGAAATAAAGTATAAAGTAATGGGCACCTGATATTACTTGTTGTTGCTTAAATTGGGTAAAGGCATAGAGCCAGAAGCTTTTACAGGTTGGGAGGGTAAAGAAGAAGAACATAACCATCTTCGTTCTTCATATTTATATATTGAATGCATATACTTCTTAGCCGGTCTATCGGTTGATAGCCTATCCTGTCTGTTCCCGTCTTAACTCTGTCTACCTTCTTTTTATTTGTGTGGCACGGTAGCTTACTAGGTGGCAAAAGACCCACCCACTTTCCCTGAGCTTTAGTCGACAATGTAGGCAGAGTATGCTTCCAGTTTGCTGCCCACTCAACGGGTCGTCTTATTATAAGACGTGTTCGTTACACATCCCAGCTCGAGTTGAGTTTGTAATATGCTCTATTCTGAGACAAATTGGCTAATTTTATTCATGGGAGCCCCCATAGCGTTTTCAGTCTGACCGCCAGACACCTCGTACCAGACAAATGCCTGAAAGATAGGATCTGCGGTACCTGAAACATCGACGTATAGTAGAGATCTGCTACCCGTTGACAATGAGGTAATACAGCACCCTCGGGGAGGGTTCAGTAGAGGATTTTGCCAGCCGCCGAGTTGTATAAGATTAAGAAATGTAATAAGAAACGATTGGGTTTCCTTGAGGGTGAGTTGCTTGGTACACCAATAACTGATTTTGTTGGTCTACGCCCAAAAATGTGTGCGTATACATATGAAAATTTCGATAACTCTGGCGAAATGTGCATCAAAAAATAAGGGGTAAAAGCATGTTGTTTGAGGGACATTACATTTTCAAACTATTCAAATACTTTGTTTACAGGAAAACCAGAACGTGGTAGTATAAAGATGTTTAGATCTAGAAGGCATGAAATATGTACAGTCGAAATAACAACAAGTAAAGAAAGCTACAGTCCGCTACCCATTTTGAATAAAAGCAAAATATTACGGTAATAATCTCAAAATATTAAAGTAAATATGCATGTATTCTCGATCGGGATTTGAGCTCGAGCACCACCGACCGGGTGGTTAAAAAATAATAAAAGTTTGTACCCCGAGCGGGCTCGTACGTGTACGCATACATACAACACATACATAGAAGACGTTATGCCCATACAAAACTATTTCTTTAATAACTTCAACAATTTTATCTGATCGCAACCAAATTTTCAGGAATCACAAACAACATTGTTATTATTGTATATTCTAAAACACGTCTAGCTTTAATATTACTCTTGTTATTATTGATTTGCAACAGCGGGAGTGGGCGAGGCAAAAATTTGAAACAAACTTGATCTGCGTGCAAACATAACTGCTGTCATGATGTGGAGAAAAAATTATAGCTCTATCTCTTATAGTCTCTGAGATCTAGGTGTTCATGCGGTCTCGGATGTTGACGCTGATCAAGAATATGTATACTTTATAGGGTCGGAGATGCCTCCTTCTACCTGTTACATACATTTCCTGCCGGCACAAAGTTATAATACCCTTCTATACCGGGTGGGTATAAAAACTACATTAGATAGCAAGGATAATAAGCGAATAATAGAAAAATATAGGATTTCGACTATAGCAAGAGCACATTATTAAGTAATTCCCATTGAAATTGAGAGTTACATATCAATTCTAGAAGCACAGTCAAGAGTTTGGCGCAGCCAAATGATTGAGCTTAAGAACTCACACAGTAATCAAACTAGTGTGAACAAAATAAATAAGCTTAAAAGAAAAATGGATAATAATGAAAGTGCGATCGACATTTACGAAGGAAAATTAGTATTACATTTCACTTTTCAAATACGTGTTTGTACTTGCTGATACGTAAACATTTTAATGTTGTTGTAGACAGTTTTCAAAATATGTTTCTCATTATTAGTGTTTACATTAACGGGTGGCATTCGTATAGTTCTATGATATCTATTGTTGTAAACGGAAATTAGTGTTTTGAATATATCAATCCACTTGTATGTCCCATTGAAACTGAATTCACGCCACATTAGGTCTTTTAAAGACCTATTAAATCGTTCAACAATTGACGCATTTAGACTACTAAATGTTGAATAGTGGTTGATTCCATATCGTTTCATTAATATCTTAAATTGAGTGTTAAAGAACTCGTTATCATCGTCTGTTTGAAGATTTTTGGGGAATCCTCTCCTGATCGAAATATTTTCTCCATGGCCTCAGCAACGTCTTTTGCATTTTTAGTCTTTATTGCTTCCCCATCCAAATTTTGAGAATGTGTCTATCACTGTTAGCATGTAGCGATACCTATTGTTTGAGTGTGCATACTTCCCCATTTCAACCAAGTCAGCTTGCCATAATTCGTTTATTCCTTTTGTTATGACTCTACGTCTAACAAAATGCTTATATGAAGGAGCATGTATTTCATTAATTATTACCCGTCTAGACATATTTATTACTTTCGAATATGAGCGCGTACAATTTTATCAAGAATATCTGATGTAGTTTTCTTAGTCTTGATTATTCGCTGATCAACTGTAGACAATTTATCGGATAATAATCTCTCATTCCTGTCTTGATAACTTGAAATCATTGATGTTAGAAAATTTCTCAGATCGTTTACAACTTGGTCCACATCGGCATTCCTAATTGGTAAGCTAAAATTTTTTAAACGTTCTTCTTGTATATTGTAACTTCCATCATTATCAATGTAGAGTCCTGGTATTTTCTCACGTCGTTTTAAATGAATAGAAAACTGCTTATCATTTACATAACGTCCAAACTTGTCAACGGACATGATGATTATAAGCTTATCTCAATATTAACAATCAATTATATACCAATTTAGTGTATAATGTGAGCCTCTCTCAATTCTTCAATTATTGACGTAATTTCATTAGTGTGATTCGTATTTCCAGCTGTTTTAATCGTTCAACCAACTCATTTGGATCGTCCCAATATACATAATTGGGTTTATTCATCGCGAGTGTCATGAATCCGCTCCCAGAAACAATTGATTTTGATATTTTAGGTGTAGACTCAGCGGTGGGTGATTTTGTTAAGAGTGGTTTCATAATTTTGTATGTTTCTTTGCCTTGTTACTCTAATCTGTCCATCGGAATTAAAATTTCTCCGGTTCATATTAGTTATCAATAAAATTTCATTATATATTTCTAGATCATTTGAATTATAATTTTGAGGTAGGCAGTGGAATATTAATGAATATAATCCACTAGTAAGATGCCAGTTTTGACCATCATCCAATTCAATTTTTGTGAGTCACATTAATGTGTGAATTCTCCAACATTAATTGACCACTTGTATTTTTGTATGGGCCATATGTCTTATCCAAAAGATCTTCCCGTGCCAGTTCACTGATATTCAAATTTTTGAGTTGTCTTCATGTTGGTTTGATTGACTCGTTATCGAAGGCGTTGAATGTATAGATGTTTCATTTGGTAATACGTTCGATGAATGAGAGGGCTCTTGACTCGTTAACGGAAATGATGAATGGGGTCAGTCTTGAACTGGTAATGGAAGCGAAGTGTGGGGATATTTGTTTCATAAACTTAGTTGATGAATAAGGTAAGCCTTCAAACGATGTGTCTTCTATAGCTGGTTGAGAATAGAATTGATCATCATCATCATCCTGAGCATTAACACTATCCATTCCCCAATCCAATGTCTTCTCAATATCATATTTAGGTTTTGAGTATTGACTCTTAGCGCTGTGAAATGTGAGTTTCCTTTTCTTGTTAGGTGGTGTGTTTCTCTCTCGGTCGATTGGAGTGTAGGTTTGCATAATTTTTCCAGTCTCAACATTAATATTATTAGAGCATTTCGGCTTTTAGTTAATTGAGTTAAAACTTTTTGATTCATTTTCTTTCAAATTTATCTCATTCAACTGTTAGTGGATTAGTGATTCTTTCAGTCTTGTGGTCATTAGTGTACTGTGATCTATTTTACGAAACATCATCATATATAATCAATAAACAGATACATTATCATGTTTTGATGAAGAGAGCTGGTTGTACAGATCAGCTATCTGACTGTTAAACAGATCAGCTAGCCGTTCTTTTAAACAGACCTGGTTGTATCGACCAGGTAGCTGTTCTTTTAAACAGACCTGGTTGTACAGATCAGGTATCCGGTTCTGATAACGGACCTGTTTCTGTTAACAGACCTGTTTCAATTTCCCATACTCCATTTAAAATGATGAAATGAAATTTCAAATACATTTATTCACGCAATGTAAAAGGTGAAAAGTGCTAAAACGAAAGCTGAAAATTCCCCAATTTCCCAATCCCTAATGAAAATTTAGAATTTAAATTTCAATAACATTTATTTGAAATAAGTATCTAAAGTAATAAAGCTGGAAAAGAAAGCTGAAAATTCCCAAATTTACCATTCCCATTTAAAAAATTTTTAAAATTAATTTTTAATAGAATTTATTGTTTTGTTTGTTTTATTCAATTACATTTTCAAATGGAAAAATATATTTCCATCATCCAGTTTTGTTAGAGTTAGAGTTACTCGTATTGAATTTCTTAATGTGCTTATCACTAACTACATCATACCGTGCCGGGGAGGTAAATAAAATGCTTTTCCAATGTTAATTTTGTGGAATAAGCATTAAATTTACTAGGAACCCTAGACGCTCCATAGATTCTGTATTCTTTATTCCTTGGTAGAGCGTGGAAAGGGAACTTCTTCTTTTCCGTTTTTCTATTCAAATAATTCTCCGTTGTTTGAATGTCGATGTCATCGGAGAGGAATTGGAGGTCGTTAGCATGAGGAGTAATAAGAGGAAGATTAACTTCGGTGAAGTCAATCTCCTCTCCCTTGGTCACCTCCTTTGATGGGTTCATCCTAGATATTTTATGTGTGTTAGGTGTGTACCGCTGGTACTATTCTCACTGCTGCTCCCGCTGTTCGGTGTTGGTCGTTGGGCGAATGCGTGCTCCTGTTGGTGATGTTACTGCTACTGCTGGTGTTGTTAGTGAGTGCTAATGACTGAATGATATTTTCCTTCGAGTGGCTGGCTGATTTTATACTTGTCACTTTCCCCTTCCACTGTTGTTTTCAAGGGTTTTCATTAACTAAGAACGTTTAATTGGTTGACTTTCTACCTGTTGCTACCTGTTGGACTTCTCAAGTGCTAGAGAAGGACAAGCAACCCACTGATAAGAATCTGACCCTCTCTTGTAATATGCTACCCAATGCGTTCCATTCGATATTGAGTCTGCTAAATTTATTATTCCACACTCGAAATGATGTGGAAATTTGGGTAATTGATCCTTCATATAA
The DNA here is from genome assembly GCF_023558535.2 of Drosophila nasuta. NCBI lineage: Eukaryota > Metazoa > Arthropoda > Insecta > Diptera > Drosophilidae > Drosophila > Drosophila nasuta. The sequence goes on from NW_026869528.1 coordinate 118,406, forward strand.
ACACCTCGAAAATGAGGAATCTTTCTAAAGGCAAACTTCATTATATCAAAGTTTGATAATGCTCTCTTGGGTAGCTTACCTATTAGTTTTTTCAGCGCGTTTTGTCTTTGATTATTTTTAGCAAATGATATACCATAACCATTTTTGTATGGTTGTAAATACAAGCCAGCTCCCAATGCAAACGTTTCCATTTTTAATTATGCCTCTTGTTTTCCTCTAGATGTTGTTTAGCCATCTTTGCAGTGTTAATAGACCTTACTATTGCTGCACTACCTGACGTCAAACTACCCGCAGCGCTCAGAGCTGTTAAAATTGGGACAAGTGGTAAGAACCAACCTATCTTGGATACATTTATAACCCGTGGAATAACCACAGCGCTCAGAGCTGTTAAAATTGGGACAAGTGGTAAGAACCCACCTATCTTGGGTACATTTATAACCCGTGGAATAACAACATTTTTCCTACATCCCATCGAGTTCGGTACTGCTTTACGTGCAACTTTTATTGCACTCAAGATATCAAGCGGTTTATTCTTTTCAATTCCTTTGTAGCCTTTTTGATTATTGTACTCAATGATGTTTTCACTCTTTTCTTTCTCTCCTGATTTGTTCCCATTCCAAATTTTTCTTCGTCTTCAGCATGTTTGTTACAAAGTATGTTGTTGCTCTCTCTCCAATACTACTGTCTAACGCTTTTACACGATTCAAAGCCTTTTCAATTAAAACTGAGTCAGCTTTATGACGTTCACTCAACTCTTTACTGTTTGAATATGCAATATCATGCTCTCTACACGCTTAATCCAAACCATTAATTCCACGATCACCACGTGTTAATCGTTTCTCTAACCGTGTTCAGGTCCGCAGTAATTGTATCCGGGTATATGAGCCCCAAAATGTAGACAGTCTATTATATTGTTTACAAGACCACTACCCTATTTGAGTTTTGATTTCGAACTATTTAAATTATAAAACGTTTGGCCATTTTATAGCAACCTCAGTCAACAAACGTTTCCCATTGAATGAAGTACTTCTCTTACTAACATGCGTTTTTAAGACAAAGAAAAGCATACTAGTACGAAACATTGAGGGTGGTGGACATGGAGAGAATAATCAACAACCTCGACATAGTGTTTTGCTACCCAATACAATTAGAACATTAATTGTTGGACCATCAAATTGTGGAAAAACCAATGTGATGCTTAGTCTTATAGAGAGTCCTAATGGTCTCAAAATTGAAAATATTTACGTATTTTCAAAGAGTTTATACCAACCCAAATATGAATATTTGGAAAAACTTATCAAACCAATTCAAGGAATGGGATATTTTACGTTCTCCGGAAACGATGGAGTGTTATCACCGCACAAAGCTAAAAATAATTCCATTATGATATTCGATGATGTGGCATATGAAAAGAAGATAATTTCCGAAACTATTTTTATATGGGAAGACATAAGAATATTGATTCATTCTATTTATGTCAAACATACACACATATACCGAAACATTTAATACGTGACAATGCTAATTTTATTATAATGTTTAAACAAGATGAATTGCACATGCGTCATATATATCGAGATCACGTAAACAGTGACATGGTCTATGAATCATTTATGGAAATTTCACGAAAATGGTGGGAGGAGAAATTTGGATATCTACTAATCTCTAAAGATGATGATATGAAAAATGGGCGATTTAGAAAAGGATTTGATCAATTCACTTTACTTTTAAAATATGAATATAAATCTAATGATATGATGATTAAACAACAGTCCAAACTCAGACTTCAAAATGTCTACATCACTAACATTTGCATTAAATGGAAACACATCAGTTATAACCTAAAATTTTTTCCCACAAATTGAATTAAACTATATATTGGGGAAACTATATCAATTCGTCTTCATTTACGAGCAATAGAATGATTATTTATAATAAAAGGTTGTCACATCACCTCACAACTCGCATTACTAAATGTAAAGATGAAATAGGCCGCTTGTCGTAGTAGAATTTAACTGATCCTAAAAGTATGCAAATTTTTTTCTCTTCATACATATTTATACCTATTATTTATTATATTATTTATTTAAATGTTTATTGTCCTAGTTAATTTATATTAATTAATGTGTTTAGTTGTAGAAAATTATTTTTGTAGTCTGAGAAAATGGTACCAAATGTCTTGTCATGTTTTGTTCTGAGAAGCGGAGCTTTATTTAGCAATGAGTCTGAAAGCTCCAAAAATAGGGCCATCTATTGGTGGACCACGATACTTATAACCGTGAATTGCTGGATCAGCTGATCGTGTTAAGTCCACACCAAAATAGACAACGATTACCTTTTTGAGTAGGATTATTTGACAAAATTCCGAAAAGCGGGTTTTGTTGTTGGTTTGGTTTTGCAAAACAATCAGTGGCAGGTTATATAAAAAAGTGCATGTGACTAAAACCAAAATATATGTATCTCAGTGAAGTGGTTGGCGAAGTCCGTTGCATATATCGTATATGTAAGTATACAATTGTACTGCAATGTATAATTGATATACTAATACGTTAATTGTGTTTTTATCACAAAAGTGCACCTATGTCGTCCACTTAACCTACGCAATAGATGGTTGTCCACTTCCACGTCCTCCCATATCAAGGGCCGTTTTCCAGATTAGGGTAAATATTTGTTTTACGTATATTTAGTTTTTTTTTTTTTGTGTTCTAAGTTTAGTTTTGTCTATTTATTTTAGATTCGGCACCCAGTCATAAAACCCAGTGTGTAAATTATAATAACCCAGTGTGTAAATTATAACAACCCAGTGTGTAAATTATAATAACCCAGTGGTAGAATTTTAAATTAATTTAAACTGAAACTTCAACACACACAAATGCTGGATTAACGGCCAACCACCCAAAGCTCCACGTCACAGCTGTGCTGGCCAGATCAGCTGTCTGGACAACACAAACATATGAGCTGTTGTTAACTGCAGACGCTCATTGAGCATCAGGAGAATTACAGGCTGTGATTCTACTGCCGAAGACACCTGCGTCTGCCAGCCGTGCGTTCTTCATTTACTGGTTGCTCCGCACTTGTGGTGGCTTCGAGGCCGAGTATCTGCGTCACCCAGGAGGAAGGCGAACAGCTGGATAGCAGCTTATATTTTTTTGTGTGTTGATTATTGTTAGTTTACGTTTAGTCCTAATATGCATTTATAAGGGAGAGTCAATCAGTGTTGTAAGTGTAGTATGATGTGGCGAGAAAGTTGAAACAACAACTTTTCTTGGGCACTCATAATACAAGTACCACGGTACAATCATTTAAGAATGCATATAAGGCACCAGATATAGGAAAAATATCCTTTTTAAAATTGTATTTAGTTGTAAAATTTCTTGTTTCTGTATTGCCTGCAAAGAAGGTGCACTCATACCTACATAAATTTGTATGAACATATGTATGTTTGTGTGGAATTGCACTAGCAGATCATAGCAGCCAGCTTTTACGCATACGCAGAAACTTTCTTGTTACTTATATCCACAGCTTCACCACAGACAGTCACTAACACAAGGAAAGAGTCGCCGAATGTATGTAAGTCTGTTTCACTCTAATTGCATATTTACATATGAGTTGAGCTTTTGGTGCATCTCACCATAGCGCTGCTCCAGCTGCTACTGCCGTCCCAGCAGTCAATGATCAATGAGGTGTTTATACACCGGCCTGCATTGAGTGACAGTCATCAGTTGATCCTCATACAATTGCTTGCGCAGACCTTTTCTGTTTAAAAGATAGATCATGTTTGCCTATATTCATTGTGCTTTCCATCATAAGGTTTTAGGTTTTAGGTAGGACCGGCTGCACCTGTACGCGGCAAAGCATAGACCAGTGGAGGTCCGTAGCTAGATAAGCTGTAGCTTATCTACGTCTCAGAAATCGCGCAGTATGGATGCATTTTGGCAAAAGCCAGCAGCATCCTAGGAGGTAGCCGTGAAACGTCCCGAAGATCGTTGTAGCACGGCGAATTAAGGTATTTCAACCGGAGTCGGGATAACGCTGGGCATCTACAGAAAGATGCTCGAGTGTTTCCTTAACCGCGGGCTCGTTGCATTTCCTGCACTGATCACTGTCCGTGATACCCAGCTTTACACCATGGTCAGCCGACAGACAGTGACCAGTTAAAATACTTAGCATTAGTCTGCAGTCTTTCCTTGAAAGCTGCATGACGAACTGCCTTGCAGTTTTGCACGAGTTGGCATTGCGCCAGCTAGCGTCCCACTGAAGTCTAGAGCGCACCTCAATTTCTCTGCCTAGAGTTCGCAGGGATATCGGAACATTGCACATGTTACCGACATCGAGTCCCACTCCCTCTTTGGCGAGAGAGTCTGCGATCTCGTTGCCATCGATGCCCTGGTGGCTTGGGATCCAATAGATACGCACGACCGCAGATGTGTTCAGCGACTCTTGCTCTTCTACTGTCCAGGACAACTTTGGACTTGACCACATCAGAGTATATTGATCTTATTGCAGCCTGGCTGTCAACAAAGATGTTAATTGAGTTATGATTACGCTGTAAACCCCGAGCCAATTCGATGCCTTGCCAATGGCAAAAACTTCCGCCTGGAAGATGCTGCAGTGGTCTGGGAGTTTATAGGAATGTTTGGAGACCGGGTCTGGGCAGTATACGGCCGCTCCGACACCATCATCCATCTTCGACCCGTCGTTGAAGAGGTTGAGGGCTTCGGGAATGCATAACCCTTCCGGCCAGAAGTCCGGTTCCAAGAATATTGTTTTAATATGGTCGGTACTGGTAAGGGGGATAGTATAGTCCAAGTCTCTACTAGTCTCCTACCAATGGCGCTGTGACCATAGCCTAACAGACCCAGATTGCCTGTTGCGGCAATCCTTAGGGACGATTTTGCGGCTATGGATTGCGCGTATAGGTTCAACGGTTCGACACCAGCTTTTATTTCGAGAGCTTTAGTTGGCGTCGACCTGATAGCGCCTGTGATACACAGTAGCGCTTGACGCTGTGTCCTTTCCATGATGGATAGGTACGTCCTTTTTTCCGTGGCGTGCCACCACACTATAACACCATAGGTAAGGATAGGGCGAACAACTGAGATGTATATCCACCGCATTAGATTAGGAGATAGTCCCCAAGTGCAACTAAGCATCTTTATCGCCATGTACAAGGCTCCGGTGGCTTTCTTCACCCTTTCTAACACGTTAAGCTTCCATGAAAGTTTGCTGTCAGGACCACACCTAGGTATTTTACTGCTAGGCTCGGCTTTAGTATGGTGCAGCCTATTTTGGGGGGACCACGCAGGTACCTTATACCTCTTCGTGAAGAGGATAAGGTCCGTTTTGTCCGCATTAATGCTGAGCCCGGCTGATTCGGCCCATGCTTTAACTTCCCGCAAAGTAAGTTCCATTACGGATGTAAGGGTGGTTGGGCATTTCCCAGTTATCAAAATGCTTATGTCGTCGGCATAGGCAATTAACTTGAGAGCCAGTCTAGTAAATTTTTGAAGTAGGCTATTTACGACCAAATTCCAAAGGAGGCGAGAGAACCCCACCCTGGGGAGTGCCACCTCGCACTACCTTTGTAATGGCCGCATCGCCCACGTAGCCACCACCCGCCTGTCTCAAAGAAGGCGGTTGACCCACCTGTGGATCGTTGGTGCCGTGTTAACTGCGGTAAGGCCCTTCATAATAGCGTCAGTAGTAACGTTGTTGAAGGCGCCTGAAATGTCAAGAAATGCACCCAAGGCTTTTTAATGGAGGCTACTAGAGCATGGAGAGCTGTCTCAACGGACTTGCCCTTTGTATACGCATGCTGATTTGGGGACAACAGATGCATTGAGCCACGGATCAATCGAGAGCTTGCTGGCTTGCAGCATTGCAGGCAAAAGTCCATCATAAATTATTAGTACTTTTTAAAACCAAAAATAATTATTTATATTATATTTATGCTAGATCATATTTTTTATTTAAAGGTTAATTATTTTTTAGTTTTTCTTTATTTATTCGTGTTCTTTATGCATTGTCTAATTAATTTCCGCCTCATAAACACTTACTACGTTAGTCCGTTAAATTATTTATTTCTTTATTTTTTGTAGGGGTGAGCATTGTCCGTTAATTTGCAATTTGAATTTAAATTGTATGGCGGTATCAATATTTGCGACGCGACTGTTGTGCAAGATAACACTTGTGCGCGATAACATCTGCATTCGATGATTGATGCACTCGCCAACAGATGTTAGTATATTATTAATTATTAATCGAATATTTCTTGTGAGTTGGCAGGATCACTTTTGCCATTCACATTAGTATCTTATTAAATAATATCGATATCGAACTTAGATGATTCAAGCAATATCGATAACCACGCTTAATCTAGGCTAGACCATCTCTTTTAATGCAAAAGCTACAGAGATAAAGTGTGCCGCAGCAAAGTATTAAAAATAAATCTGATGACATCCGTCACAATATTAAATATAATTATTATTGGTGTTGTTCGGGAGTGCGCACTTTTCAAAGTGCATTGTTCTGAAATTCTTTGGCCTTCTCGTTGGTTTTACAGGGTACGTAGCGAAAACCAAATTTCATAATTTTCATTAGTACCTTTTTCCTGATGTAGGATATTGTGTGTGTAATCACGTGGCAACGACCACTATACAGCACACACCAACTGATCTGCTATTGCAGAGGTCCGCGCCAAAAAGGCGTGGCAACAACTTTGCAAAGGAAGTTGCCGCAAACGCCTAGATATTTGCACTTGAGTCATTAGTTTAGTGACTTAAACACAGCGGGAGGCTGTAGAAGCGACGCCATGCGTTGCTAAAACGGTTTCAGAAGAAACACAAGCTTCGGATAAACCTTTAAGAGAGAACGGATCAGCATAGAGCTGATCGTGGCCACTTCTCGTTATCAGTGTGAAAGTTGCGCCATGCTCTGCTGAGGCTGCGCGTTTCTGACGCAGACTCGTTGCTACGACTGCTATGTGTTGCCGAGCCTGCACCACTCGTCGGCATTGAGATCTTTTCCGCCACTCGTCGTCGCATCTCTTATTCGATGTTGTGTTGACAGTGCGATTGCCACTGGAGGCCACTGCCGATTTTCGGTGCTGCTTCTGACGCCGCCGATAGTGCTATTGCACTCGCTGCCGTCTTTGTTGCTGTTTCTTTTCTCGTGTATAATTTTTTATTGCCTCATAAATTGTTCAACAATTTAACGTAAATTCAATTAAAATCGTATTGAAATGTAATTAATATTTGAGTTTAAATTTTAGCTTTATATTTAGTATTATATTTTAAGTTAGACATAATCGAATAGTAAGTCCTCATATGGGTATGGTATGTATATATTATAATATTATTTCAAAGCTGTTATATATTCTAATCCCTTTTGTAGTTCCACCCAGCTCATCAACTCATCAATCATCACAGGCCTGTCGATATCGATGCAGTAAGAAACAAGTAAGAAAGTTACAGTCGAGTGTGCTCGACTGTGAGATACCTACTACTCATTTTTAATAAGGTCAAAATATGGGTATTATTTTCAAAATATACCGAAAATACTAAAAATACTAAAAATATACCAAATGATATATTTGGTATATCGATACAACACACCATTTAAAATATACCATAGACGGCACAATGTACCAGATTGTCGGCCAAAGCAACTAAGAGCCCTAGTAAGTAGGCGTTTTTGCCCATACAAAAGTATGTCTTTAATAACTTCCACAATTTTTATCTGATCGCAACCAAATTTTCAGGAATCATAACTACTATAGTAATTATAGTATATACCAACTCGCAACTCTAGCTTTAAATTTACGCTTGTTATTCGATTTTTTATTTATGGGGGCGAAAGTGGGCGTGGCAAAAATTTGAAACAAACTTGATCTGCGTGCAAACATAAAAAATGCTGTCGAAAAAATTATAGCTCTATCTCTTATAGACTCTGAGATCTAGGTGTTCATACGGACAGACGGACAGACACACAGACGGACAGACGGACATGGCTATATCGTCTCGGCTGTTGACGCTGATCAAGAATATATATACTTTATAGGGTTGGAGATGCCTCGTTCTACCTGTTACATACATTTCCTGCCGGTACAAAGTTATAATACCCTTCTACCCTATGGGTAGCGGGTATAAAACAGCGTATAAAGAGTATGTGTAAGTACGGCATAGCCGCACCGAAATCATTTGTAAATCATATATGACAGCTATTACTATTATTATTATCATTGTTAGTAGTGTTATATTCATACCCATCCTATTAGGAATTACTAGGCAAAAGTAATATAGTAGGCAAATAATGAAGTCTTTTGGTCTTAATCCGTTGAATAATCATGAAGTCGAAATAAATTATAAAGTAATGGGCACCTGATATTACTTGTTGTTACTTAATATGGGTAAAGGCATAGAGCCAGAAGCTTTTACAGGTTGGGAGGGTAAAGAAGAAGAACATAACCATCTTCATTCTTCATATTTATATACTGAATGCATATACTTCTTAACCGGTCTATCGGTTGATAGCCTATCCTGTCTCTTCCGTCTTAACTCTGTCTACCTTCCTTTATCTGTGTGGCACGGTAGCTTACTAGGTGGCAAAAGACCCACCCACTTTCCCTGAGCATTAGTTTACTTTGTAGGCAGAGTATGCTTCAAGTTTGCTGCCCACTTAACGGTTCGTCTTATAATAAGATTACGTAATACAACAAAATGCCGCTCCAAATGGAGTCGCCAGTTACATAAATAAAATGGCGCCCAGACGTGGAGCTGGAGATCGTAATACAACAAATTGCCGCTCTAAATGGAGTCGTCAGTTATATAAATAAAATGGCGCCCAGACGTGGAGCCGGAGATCGTAATACAACAAAATGCCACTCTAAACGGGTAGCCATTTAATAAAATGGTGCCCGAACGTTGAGCTGGAGTTGTGTTAGAATAAAATGTCCCTGACGTGGGGCATGAAAGCTATTACGCAACCAATTAGCGATCCAGAATCTAGGTATCGCATCCCCGCGCTTCCGGTTACCTTTTCATATTCCCATTTCCTTCCTCAACCGCCATCCAAATCTTTAGTAGTGCAGTGTGTCAGCTGTTTGATTATTCGGAAGTGTAGGTATTCTGCTAATTTTCGTGTGGCCTAACCAATAGTCAATCAAGTTTGCCAATACAATACTAACCATAGTTAGTGTTTGTAGGGGATGCCTGCCGATCACTTTCACTTTTAATTATAGAACTTGTAGTACTTTTGTAACTTTTATTGAAACACTTGCAGAAATACTTCTAATGTGCTTGAGTAAAATTTGAACATAAGAGGCGGAATAGCAAAAGCTCTAAAAAGGCAGGGTGACCATCTCTAGAGGAAACCTAGATCAGTGTGGCTGCGCGTATGACACGGTCACACGCACAGTATAACAGCTTTTGTTGCTATCGATAATTTGCGATCGCGACTACACTGTCAGCTGGCCTGAGTGGTCACACCTGCAGTCATCAGGCATCAACAGTTAGTATTCTTTAAAGCTTATTCAAACTTGTCATCGCATCACTCTGGAATGTTAGAATTAACCTCAGGTTAATTTAAACCAAGTGATAGATTTCACTTATCAGTAAATTTTGTTTTCTGTTTGAATGAGTGAGAAAATTGAGATCGCTCTTGTTGGACTATTTCGACAAGATCCTCTTTTCCTTCATCAAATAATCATAGATTTAGTTCAATTGCTAAGAAGTTTTGCAGGATATATATATTTGTTTTATGCAACAAGTAATAAAAGGATAAGTCCCATGGCGGTTATACGTAGTACAGAGGATTTAGTTTCGTTAGGCAGCGTGGCCCAAGAATCTATTGTCTGCACTATTTGCAACGACGCCAATTCTGAAACGGCTTATACCCAAACACGGTGTAAACATAAATTTCATAGATCTTGTTTGTCAGAGTGGTTAATTGGTAATACCACTTGTGTCCAAATTGTAGGCAGCCATGTACTCTTACACATAGTGCCGAGAATTTGTCACGTATGGCAGGTGGCAATTCGCGAACCACATTGGTTCGAGGTGCGAGTAATAATCCCTCCAGAGCTATTCCAAGAAATCGTCCAGTAACTAGGTCGATCTATAGAAACACCCAAAATACACGCCAATCAACTGGTTCTGCAACTAGGCGAGACTCGGGTAGATTCGTTCCTATTAGTAATGTGAGTAATGAGGATCACATTCAACAAATGATATCAAGTTCTTTAGAAGCTCATAGAACAAGTATTGCTGCATCAGTGTCTGAGCAAATTAACACGGCTTTACGTAACTTAAAACTTTCTTCCTTTCGAAGAGGATCTCGAGATGAGTCACAGCTCGAATGGGATAACGAGATTCCTGACAATGTGCCAAGAGCAAATGACTCTAATTCGAGAAACAGAGCCTCAGATGGACGTACGAACATGAGTGACTACTCCACTGATAGGCCTGACCGAATTTCAATGTTATTTCTAATTGGAAAATTAAGTTTTCTGGTTCAGCCAATGATCTTCCTATAGAAGATTTTATATATCGTATTAATTGTCTTACGACCCAATATTTCAATGGCAACTTCGACGTATTGTATCAATTTGACAATTTACTCTTTTCCGGTTCTGCTCTTTCCTTTTATTGGCGAGTTCATAAGACAGCAGGTCATATGAATTGGTTTGAGCTATGTAATAAGTTACGAGAACGTTATCAAGATCAAAGATCGGATCGAGATATTAAGCAGGCTATGAGACACAGAAAGCAATTAACCAATGAGACTTTTGATGACTTTCTGGATGCGATGGTGGCTATCGCAGATTCTCTCAAAACCCGTTATCGGAGTTTGATATCATAACAGAAGTTAGACATAATCTGAGATCTGATCTGAAGCACGAGTTACTGCATATAGATACACCTAGTCTAGCTATATTGCGAAGAAAATGCCATAGACATGAAGATTTCTTTAGAAACGCGCGTTCGAGACAACGTGAGAATATTTCTAGGAGAGTTGTCAATGCCATTTCTCATGATGGGGATTCTGATAATCAATCTGTATCAGAACCTGAATCGAGTGAAGAAATCTGTGCCTTGCTTGAAAACAAAAGTTAAAATGTTGGAATTGTGATGAATCTGGTCATCGTTATCACGATTGTCTAAAAACTCGTCGCATTTTTGTTTTGGTTGTGGCTTAAAAGACATGTATCGCCCTACTTGTCCCAAATGTCGACCAGCACAGGAAAACTTAACGAAGGATGTTCTCCAAATTCAAACGAGGAACATCCGACACTAGCCTGGGATTCCAACATAATGACTTCTCTACCTGACACGACTTTACAACCCCTGACATTTCTTATCAATCACCAGATTTAAAATTTTATCGATCGTTCAAGCCATATCATGAACGCTTGCGAGATTATCGTTTGCGTCGAGCAGAAATTTTTAATGCCAACGCATTGTTTGTCAAAAGAAGCCGTTCTTCTCAACGACTGAAAGCATTTTGGGAAAATAGACGAAGATTAAAATGCTTTACTATTTCCTCTATAGTGCACAAGAACAATGATATTCGTCCGTTTACACAGATTTGTATTTTCGACAAATCTTATTTAGCTCTCCTCGATAGTGGCGCTAATAAAAGTGTTATTGGATACGCTCTTGCAGAACACATTATCTCTATGAAACACAAATTTAAGAAAATTAAAGGTTTTGTTCATACTGCGGATGGTTTAAAGCAAGCTGTTGCTGGTACAGTTAGCATTCCCATCACTTTTAATTCTAAGATTAAGGATTTCGAATTTTTGCTCGTACCGTCCATTAAACAAGATGTGATTTGTGGTATGGATTTCTGGAAGGCCTTTGACATTTCCATTTCGCCTTCGTTCACTATTAATGAGATCAAAGCTGAGTCGTCAGTTGATTCATCTGGCCTTGATCTTTCTGTGTCGCAGAGAGCTAAATTGAATTCCGTAATCGGATATTTTCCTTCATCAGAACGTGATGGCCTACGTGAAACCTCACTCATAGAGCATAATATTGATACAGGCAATATCAAACCCATTAAGCAAAGATTCTACTCTTTGTCACCAGCTAAAAGAAGTTGCTGTGCGAGGAAGTAGATCGAATGATTAAGATAGGCGTAATCGTAATCTCCTGTCACGTTAGTCGTTAAACCAGGGAAGGTTCGATTCTGTTTAGATGCTCGCAAACTCAACGCGGCGACAGTAAAAGATGCCTATCCCATGCCTATGTTGGATGGTCTCTTAAGTCGACTTCCTTTGGCAAATACGTTTGGATTCGGATTCTCGTCCGAAAACTGCTTTTACATTACTCAACCGACCTCTATATCAATTTAAACGTATGCCTTTTGGTCTTACTAATGCTCCTCAGACTATGTGCAGATTGATGGATCAAGTTATACCGTATCAGTTAAAATCGCATATATTTGTATATCTTGATGATCTGCTAGTCATGTTGTAACGAATCACTAGTGTAATATTCGTCGGGTGCTGGTGTTGGATTTATTAGCGTGGCGTACGCGCAGGCTTCTCCGAGCTTTGCTCAGATAGCATGGGGTTCAAGGAAAGGGCCAACTAATAGGACGCACCACTTATAATAATAATACATTTAAAACTCGCGTACATATGGGAAAACAGAGAAGAAGGAGTGTAAAGGGGAAGGTTACATTAAACAATAGTGAAAGAGAAGAGAAAGGGAAGGAGAGGAAGGTAGGTTAACAAAGAAGACGGAGCCACCCTCTCATGCAACACAGCTGTTATTGTGTGCAGACGCCCACCCTACCATGATCCTGCATTCATTGCCAAAAACTAAAAAGTTGGCAGGATCCCTAAGGGAATGGTTCGGCTAATCTACTCCTGCTTGGTTAGACATGGTTCCAAATAAAAGTAAACAATTAAGCGGACATACTTAATTTATTAACATATAAGAAAAGTGATTTGAATTTTAACATTACAAACGAAATGACAAGAAAAATAAATAAATAAATAAATTAACGGACAAACATAGTAAGTGTGTATGAGGCGTAATTAATTAAATAAGGCCAAAAAGAAAAAATAAATAAATAAATACTAAAATAATTAACCTATAAATATAAAATATGTTCTAGCATAATTATAATATAAATAATTATTTTAGCATTTAAATGTTGATTAAATTAAGAGAAGGAAAAAAAAATTAGCTAAAATGAACTAGTTTTGGTTCATTTAGAAATGCAATGTTAGACCATCACACCGAATATAGGCAAACACTAGATGCAAGTAAAATGAGGATCAGCTGATGGCTGTTACTCAATGAAAATGTTTTGCTATTGCCAGTCTCGCAAGGTCATTGACCGCTGGGACTGCAGACAGCTGTAGCAGCGCTATGGTCAGATGACCACAAGCAACAGGGAAGCTTTAGCTCTAGCTCATAGATTATTAATTAGTTAGAGTGAAACAGACTTACATACATTAGAGACTCCCACGCAGAAAGATCTTTCCTTGTGTTGGTGCCTGTCTGTGGTGTATCTGTGGGGAATAATAATAATTGCGAGCTTTTGCGCCTGCATGAAAGCTGACTGCTATGACCGGTAGCGTCGATCAAAACAAACATGCATACATACAAGTGTATGCAGGTATGGTTTTACATGCTTTTCAGGCAATACAAAAACATTAAATTTTATAACTAAATACAATTTTACAAAGATATTTGGCCTATAGGGGTTGCCTTACATGCAGTCTTAAATGATTGCCATTTCTATTTTATACAATAGTACAGTGGTAGTTGTATTATGAAGGATCCAGAAAAGTTGTTGGTTCAACTTTCTCGCCACATCATTTTACACTTACAACATTGATGGAGTATCACTTATAGATGCATAGTTGAACAACATAACGTAAATTAACAATGATAAACAAACAAACAAACAAAAATAATCTGCCGTTCGCCTTCCTCCTGGGTGACGCAGATACTCGGCCTCGATGCCACCACAAGTGCGGAGCAAATACCCAACGGAGATCGCAAGGCTGCCGGACGCAGGTGTTTTGCAGTAGAAACACCACCTGCTGGGAAGCAATTCTCCTGTGCTCAATGAGCGTCTGCAGCTAGCAACAGCTCATATGTTTGCGTTGCCCAGACAGCTGATGTGTCCAGCACAGCTGCGACTGGGAGCTTTTGGTGGTTGGCCGTTAATCAAGCAGTTGTGTGTGTTGAAGTTTCATTTTAAATTAACTTAAAATTCTACCACTGGGTTATTATAATTTACACACTGGGTTTTATATACATTATGACTGGGTCATTATATTCAGCTTTATACCGGGTGTTATATAAATTAATACTGAGTCATTATATTCAGCTTAATACGGGGTTTTATATAAATTGTAACTGGGTTATTAGATACTGGGTTATTATAATTTATGACTGAGAGCCGAATCTAAAAATAAATAGACAAAACTAAACTTAGAACAACAAAAAACTAAATATACGTATAACAAATATTTACCCTAATCTGGAAAACGGCACTTGACATGGGACGACAAACTCCTGAAGAGGACAACCATCTATTGCATGTGTTGGGTGGATGGCAAAGGTGCACTTTTGCGAGAACAAACACCATTAATGTATCAGTAAAACAATTATACATTGCAGTATCATTGTATACTTACAAGTAGTAGTGAGATAATTTTTTTCAGATACATGCACTTTAACACATTTTTTCTCAGGTTTTTTCTAACCTTTTAACAATTGTGTTACAAAAACCCAACAACAAAACCTCTTTTCGGAATTTGACAACTAATCCTACTCAAAAAGGTAATCGTTGTCTCTTTTGGTGTGGACTTAACACGATCAGCTGATCTTGTAACTCACGCTTGTAAGTTTCGTGGTCCACCAATAGATGGCGCTATTTTTGGAGCTTTCAGATTCATTGCTAAATAAAGCTCCGCTTCTCAAAACAAAACATGACAAGACATTTAGTACCATTTCTCAGACTACATATAATTTTATACAACTAAACAAATTAAATAATACAAATTAAATATGACAATACACATATAAATAAATAATATAATAAATAATAGATAGAAATATGTAGGTGTGCAGAAAAGAAGAAAAAAATGTTGCATACTTTTAGGCTTAGTCAATTTCAAATACGACAAGCGGCCTATTACAATGTCAGCAAGTTTTGATGAGTACTTAGAGCGTTTGTCTACAGTTGCTACACAATTGCATAAAGCGGGACTGACGATAAATGTCGGAAAAAGTCAGTTTGGCTTACGCTAAGTAGATTATCTTGGATATATTGTAGGAGAAGGTACTCTCAAAATAAACCCTAACAAAATACAAGCAGTGGATGAGTTCCCAGCTCCAAAAACACGGAAACAACTAAGAAGATTTTTAGGTATGACTGGATGGTATCAGCGATTCATTTCCCAGTATTTGACAGTCATATTTCCCTTAACTGAATTATTAAAAGGAAAATCGTATGAATGGAATGACGTAGCTCAAGTGGCCTTTGATGAAATCAAACGCAAGCTGTGTACTGCTCCATTTCTAATTCATCCGAATTATTCAAAGCCATTCGTTGTACAATGCGACGCTTCGTCTTATGGAGTAGGCGCTGTATTAGCTCAAGTGGATGAATCAGGAAGCGAGAGACCCATCGCTTATATGTCCAAAAGCTAAATAAAGCCCAACGAAACTATACAGTGACTGAGCTTGAATGCTTAGCGGTTGTTCTGGCAATAAAAAAATTTAGAATGTATATCGAAGGACAGTCTTTTAAAGTCGTTACTGATCACGCAAGCCTACGTTGGTTAATGAACCAATCAGACTTGAGTGGGAGGCTGGCTCGATGGGCAATTAAATTACAGGGCTTTTCTTTTGATATTGAACACAGAAAAGGAAGTGAAAATGTAGTAGCTGATGCACTTTCTAGATCCTTCGAAGAAGTGACAGAAATCGCAGCAGTAGAGTTAGAACTGTTCCCGGAAATAAATCTCGATTCCGATGCCTTTCAATCACCTGAATAATGTAAGTTAAGAGATAGCTATCAAGAAGCTGCTTTACCTGATTTTCAAGTAATCGACCAATTCATTTATCATCGTTGCGCATTTAATCAGGATTGTTGGAAATTATTCGTTCCAGGCGAATTACGACAATCAGTGATCAGAGCTGCTCATGATCAGCCAACTTCTAGTCACTAAGGCATCGCTAAATGCTTAGAACGACTGAGAAGGAGATTCTTTTGGCCCAAGATGGTTATCGATGTTCGTAACTATATTAAAAATTGCGATATATGTAAAACCACTAAATATCTAACGTGCAACTTAAAACATCCGATGGGAAATAAAGTATCGAGTGACAGACCTTTTCAGAGGTTATACATCGATTTTATTGGTCCTTTTCCGCGCACTAAACAAGGCAACGTAGGAATTTTCATCATCCTTGACCATTTTTCTAAGTTTACCTTTCTTAAACCAGTAAAGAAATTTACATCGCAAGTTATTATCAATTATTTAAGAGATGATATCTTTGCATGTTTTGGAGTACCGGAAGTTATAGTTAGCGACAATGGCACTCAATTTAAAAGCCATGAGTTCACTAACTTTATTTCCAAATTCGGAGTGATCAGCGAGTGTGGGACATTTATTTGCCAAGTATCAATACGGCTTTAAAAATTCCATACACCAGTCGATTGGTATATGCGGGTGTGGGACATTTATTTGCCAAGTATCAATGCGGCTTTAAGAAATTCCATACACCAGTCGATTGGTATATCTCCATATCTTGTAGTATTCGGACAATTGAATTGCAGTTTGAATTTGAATTGTATGGCGGTATCGATATTTGCGACGCGACTGTTGCGCAAGCTAGCAGCTGCTCGCGATAACATCTGCATTCGATGATTGATGCACTCGCCAACAAATGTTAGTATATTATTAATTATCTATCGAATATTTGCAGTGAGTTGGCAGGATCACTTTTGCCAACATTTAGTAGTCTAAATGCGTCAATTGTTGAACGATTTAATAGGTCATTAAAAGACCTAATGTGGCGTGAATTCAGTTTCAATGGGACATACAAGTGGATTGATATATTCAAAACACTAATTTCCGTTTACAACAATAGATATCATAGAACTATACGAATGCCACCCGTTAATGTAAACACTAATAATGAGAAATATATTTTGAAAACTGTCTACAACAACATTAAAATGTTTACAGGTAGCAAATTGAAAATGGGTGATTATGTACGCATCAGCAAGTACAAACACGTATTTGAAAAAGGCTATACTCTAATTGGACAACTGAAATTTTTAAAATAAGCAAAGTACAAAATAGTTACCCAACAACATACTTACTACAAGACTTCAATGGGAATCCAATTCAAGGTGGTTTCTACAAAGAGGAACTGAAAAACAAGTTTTCCTAACACTTATCTGGTTGAAAAAGTGTTAAAAAGAAAGGCAATAGAGCTCTCGTGCGCTGGTTGGGTTTCCCAAAACCGAAAACAGCTGGATTCATAAGAATGAAATTTTGTAATAATATAACATAAGATTGAAAACAATTTTGTGTTTTGTATTTTTTCTTTTGATTTTACTTCAAGTTATTCATAATTTTTTATTTTTCTTAATTTACTAATATGTACACTTAATTTTAAACATTTCTTTTTTTTTTTATTTATACATTTTAATTTTCAATAAAGTATTGTTTTATTATTCTAAACATCTAGTTTTCTTTTTTCAACCTATCCATTAACATGAAATGTAATACTAATTGTCCTTCGTAAATGTTGATCGCAGTTTCATTATTATCCGACTTTCTTTTAACATTATTTATTTTGTTCACACTAGTTTGATTACTGTGTGAGTTCTCTAGCGCTAACATTTGGCTGCGCCAAACTCTTGACTCCGCTTCTAGAATTGATATGGAACTCTCAATTTGAAAGGGAATTACTAAATAATGTAGCAAGTGCAGTCGAAGTCCTATCTTTTTCTATTATTCGCTTATTATCCTCACTATCTATTGTAGTTTTGTTATTTCGACTATAATGATTTCATGCCCTCTAGAACTAAACATCTGCATACTAGAACGTTCTTGCTTTCCTGTATACAAAGTATTTGAATAGTTTGATAATGAAATACCCATCAAACAACATGCCTTTACCCCTTATTTTTTTATGCATATTTCACCAGAGTTATCAGAAATTTTCATATGTGTACGCATACATTTTTGGGCGTAAACCAACAAACTCAGTCAAACTTTAACTCCACATCATCCCGAATATCTGCATAAAATCATTTGTTTTATGCTGTAAATAAATGAATCCGTATCCATATAATTTAATTTGAGTGCTTTCCCAAACTTAGGTTTCATGTAGTCATAATGGAAGTCATACATTTTGTATTTTTACATCTCCAGCACTACAAATCCTAAATAAATTGGTTTATCACAAATGTTGTGTAACCTCTTCATTTGAATTGCATACATAGTTTCACTGAACCTTGATGCACTATGAAAATTAGATTTTGATATTAAATCCCTGGCACATAATTTGGGTCGCCCTGACTTCCTATTTTCAATTGGATACTCCCACTCCGTTATTATCCGTACATCCACCCTTTTTTCACTGTTTTCCATGGTTTTCCATAAACAGCATTGTTCAATAATTTGAAAAAATCCTTTTCAAAATTATTTTTGGCTCTGGTCCTATGCTCAGTGTTTATATCATATATATTTTAGCCAGGCTTTCTGCCTAAATTGAAGGATGGAGTGAATTTTTTAATTCCAAACCATGTCTCATACACTGTTTTAAAGTCTTATAGTATATGATATAATTCTTCTTTTCAGCGAGATCGGCTATTAACTTTGGAGTTTTACAAGTGCTTGATGGTAGCTTTTTATCCGGACAGAATGGTAGATGATTATGTTCATCATGGATTGAGTAAGGGTAATCTAGATCAACCTCTAGAATATACCCATACTCACTATTTTCATGAATATTTTCTAGATTAAAACTCTTAACCTGATTCGTATCTAACCATTTGAACTCACCGTAAGGTAGTGGTTCAGACATAGCCCAACCATACAAATTGTTTGCATCAACATACATTAAAAATTCCGATTCCTTAGTAGGATCGAAATCTTTTAAGTATTTGTGGTTGCTTTTGTATGCCTATGACTACATTGCACCAACCCACCCCGAATTCCACTCTTAAAATATGTAATCATATCAATGTCAGTGAGTAACTCGAGTTCGATCTCTGTGGTTTTTTCCCACGACAATCCTGGTGTAGTGTAATAATGGGCGGGGTCAAGATTGTAAATTGAAGAACAAATTGCCCTAAAATTTAGGAAAACGTCTGTTAGCAATAAAACATCAGTTTTCAAATACAATTCTAAGTATTCCTTCAATGAACGACAATTAAAATGATACCATACTTGGATGGCATGAGCGTAATCCTCTTCTGAACATTCTGACTCTGTTAAATTACTATAGAACTTAGACCTTCGTGGGAGAGAAGTTTCATCTAGTTTTTCAACAGAATCTAAATATTCGTAGGGAAAACACCTTTCCTGCGAAGTAGTTCAAAATCTGAGTTGTTTTTGTACTGTGATTTCAGCACATTGAAATTGTCCTCGCTCAAATTCCCCGCGAGTGTGTCTAGACTAGAGGGCATGAATCTGATAGTATCCAAAAACCTGATTTCTAGCGTATTTTTCCTAAGAGGGAGATATTTAGAAATGGATATACATAATTCCTTATTCAAAGGAATGACTTTTATTTCCCCTCAATTTCTCCAAGTTCTTTAACAAACAAATGAGAATCATATTTGGAGAAATTGTGAAAGAATACGGGAATAAAATCACCCGTCTTGTATTTAAGGTTACAAGAATTATGGGATGCACCTCTATATCTACCTGTAAAATGACAGAGATCTTTCACTCTATCATTATTTAAAATACCCTTACATATGTGACAAATGGTCGCTTTCCTAAAATTATCTAACTCATTATGACTCATGTGCATTGGAACCACTATTTTCATGTGGTTCTCATACAAATCGGACAAGTCTGACGTTAAATTTTAATGAAAGTGCGAGCGACATCACCTCCTGTCTTCGAAACAAACTTATCTAAGCCAGAGTCAAATGCACACTTTTATGTAGTATGCAAATGCTACTGGCACATGCTTATTAATAATTTTTGTGTTTGCACTTACATCTAATGTTACTGGTTCCAATATACATTCAAAGTCTGCATACACGACGAACGGAACCTCCAACTGACGGTGATGGTTTTAAAGGTAATCTTCTGATCCTTCCTTGGTCCCTCGGTTACCACCCGACTGCATCTCAATGTATGTTGAGCTGCCCTCTCCTCACTCGTTGAGTATTGTAAGCATTGATTACAGAACCAACGCTTAACTCGCTGTTTACCCACTTGTTTGGCAAGTAGACTGTGTGTGAAAATTGAAATTGTAAGGTGATTGTGATATTTTCAAATTTATTGAATGTACTTACGATGAAATATTTTTAATCCACACATAGTGTCCATGAATACCCGCCGTTGGTCCGTCGACGAATAATAAGTTAATGTGGATTTTCATTTCCACTCCATCGCAGTAAAGCGGTCCAATTATTTTGTCAGATTCCTCATCATACCCGAAAACATTTAAACTTATGTGAGGGTTTCGTTAAGTGAACTCTTTTGTTTTTGAATTTCCATCGGGAATGTTAATCCATTGAAGTCAATCTTTACGTTGTTCACCTCAATTATTGGGGACGTGATCTCAACACCATAACTATTGCATTGGTATGATCTATTTATTGGTTTGAGGGCTGATATAATTGCCCACTTAAAACAGAAGGCATCTTTGTTATGTACATTAACAACTGCCCTTCTATTTTTAATTTAAGCGGAAGCTCAAAATGATTAGAGCCTTTTGTCGGATCACATTTGTAAACATTAAGCTTCAGCCTAATGATTCGTGTCAAGGTCCATCCGCTGTCCTTTTCCTGAAACTCACTAATTTTTTGCGTCTATCACATTTTTATGCGATTCAAAGAAGCGAAGGAAGTTGGATCCAGTCGTAACCATTGTGCTCTGGAACGATTTTATTTCTTGTTGAATATCATGCTCTTTTATTAGCATGTACTCAGCAAACAACTCAAAATTGCATTTGGATGATAGGTGGGTAGTCATCACGCATTCCAAGGGAGGGATCAGTGCTAATCCAGCCTCATTTAGGAATTCAATAGGCATCCTTACATCCGCTCCCTCGTTCTCAAACATGTATTGGAGAATACGTCCCTTGTATCCATTCACAATCTGCTTGATTCTTCCGTCCACCGGACGGATAGAGTTGTATTTATGTATCTCGGTGCGAGCGTGGAAATGCCATTGCATACCTGCAGGTAGGTAATGCTGGCAGGAATAGCAATACTCTCCATTGATGGTGTTGGTGGTGTTGTTGAAGTTGTTGATGATCTCGGGATTCATGTTGATGTTTTTGTTTGTTTCTTTTTAATTTGTTGGTTGAATGTAATAAAGTTTATTTTATTTGTAGTATTGTTTTTGTGTATTGTAAAATTGATTTTACAATGTTGTTTAATAATAATTTTTGAATTTAACAATTTGTTTAAACAAACTTGATTTCGAAAGTTATTAACAATTTTCACTGCACTGAGTATTGGGCGAATGTCGATGAGTATTCATGGTGTGCTGCCTTCACTGCGTTACCGACCTTTTCGCACATTCGTCACGTCTTGGTAATAATATTCGGCTTTTTTCAGATTTTCTATTTTATCTTCAAATGTTGTACTTTCGTCTGAATTCCATCACGTTCCCATCCTTTTTAACGTTCATCACGTGATCCTTCCTCCGCTTCGATTTCGAATACATTCGAATTAATGAGATAAGTGAGCGTGGCGCCTTCGATCGTTTTACAAGTAGCGTTGGGCTTCCGAGCATATTTTATCTCATTTCGTAACGTTGATTCGTGTTAGACGTTCACATATTCGATGGTCTTGGATGTGGCGCTGCGTCACGTTTTCGTCCTTTCGTTTCATAACGTTTCGATCTAGTAGGATGCGTTGCCCCACGACCTACGTTTTCGAGGTGGGTGTTCGCGCGTTCGTACGCTACGTTCGTTAAAGAGCATATCATGTTTTCGTAGGACGTCTTCGTCTCACGTTTTCGAGTACGATCTACGAATCCTATTTCGACTGCGACCCCGATCCCCTCACCGTCCCGTCTCGGGACACGCGACCTCGAACCCGACTCCGACTACGTTTTCGAGGTGAACGTATCGTAGCACCTGTTCGTCACACGTTTTCGTCTACGATCTACGAATCGATTTCGACTGCGACCCCGAGTGCGAGTCCGAGTGCGAGCCCGAGTGCGAGCCCGAGTGCGACCCGACCCCGAGGGCGTCTCGGGACAATATTTGGAAAAACTTATCAAACTAATTCAAGGAATGGGATATTTTACATTCTCCGGAAACGATGGAGTGTTATCACCGCACGAAGCTAAAATAATTCCATTATGATATTCGATGATGTGGCATGTGAAAAGCATTATAATATCCGAAACTATTTTTGTGTGGGAAGACATAAGAATATTGATTCATTCTATTTATGTCAAACATACACACATATACCGAAACATTTAATACGTGACAATGCTAATTTGATTATAATGTTTTTAGTGGTCGCTTGGACCGCCAACATTTATTGAATGGGTCTAAAAGTAGGCAAAGTTTTTGTTTGCCAAGTGGAAAAAAAGAAACTCCAGCACCCTGACTATGTATAAACAAGTAAGAAAGCTACAGTCGAGTGTACTCGACTGTGAGATACCCTACCCATTTTGAATAAAAATTATATATTTTGCGGTATTATTCTAAAATATACCAAATATACTGCAAAATACTAAAAATATACCAAATGGTATATGTGGTATATCGATATAGTACCGCATTCAAAATATACCATAGACGGCACAATATTCCAGATTTTCAGCCAAAGCAACTCAGACCCCTAGTAAGTAGGCGTTTTTGCCCATACAAAAGTATTTCTTTAATTACTTCCACAATTTTTATCTGATCGCAACCAAATTTTCAGGGATCATAACTACTAAAGTTATTACTGTATATACCAAAATTTGTAAGTCTAGCTTTAAAATTACGCTTGTTATTCGATTTTTGATTTGCAGGGGCGGAAGTGGGCGTGGCAAAAATTTGAAACAAACTTGATCTGTGTGCAAACATAACAAATGCTGTCGAAAACAAATTATAGCTCTATCTCTTATAGTCTCTGAGATCTAGGTGTTCATACGGACAGACGGACAGACGGACAGACGGACGGACGGACAGACGGACATGGCTGTATCGTCTCGGCTGTTGACGCTGATCAAGAATATATATACTTTATAGGGTCGGAGATGCCTCCTTCTACCTGTTACATACATTTCCTGTCGGCACAAAGTTATAATACCCTTCTACCCTATGGGTAGCGGGTATAAAATGTATATATATATATGTATTTATTACTAAAACTGTTAATGTATATGTGCATGTATTTTAATTTTGTTCCATTTTAATGGTCTTTTGATATTACATGGATGAATATCTTCTAGTTTGGCGTATCTAAAATACGGCTCATCTTTATGTCTTAATCTTTTGTAATTTTTAATTGGTCCTTCCTCTCTTTTTTTCTTCATACTGTTCTCTTTCTTCATTTAGTTTTGTTATGATTTTTTCTTTGTTAGCGCTTATTATTTCTTTAAGGTCTTGTGAGTTCTTTGTATTTTTAGCTTCGTTTGGGGAGCATTTTATAGTTGTGTGATACCTATTATTGTAAGTGTTGACAGCAATTTGAATTTTTGATTCTATCGAGATGTCTTCATCTATGCTATTGACAATTTCTATTAACGTGGAGTGAAGTCTTTCAATGTCTGCGTTACCTGTGTGCGAGTTTGGTTTTGTTAAATGTAACTCGACTTTTCTTTATTTAAGAAACTTTGAATCTGTTCTGATCTAAATTCATTATCCATAATAATTTTGTTGGGCTTGTCAAATTTTGTGAATTGCTCTATTATAATTTGCAATTTTGCCCTCAATTCCTATCTTTTATATTGTATGCAGCTACAAATTTTGTAAGTTTATCTATGATTGTAACAAATGATCGGTGTTTGATATGGAAAATGTCTATATGAATTATTTCATTTTTCTCTTGAGGAGTTTCTGTGATATTGAATTTTGCTTTGATCGGTTTCCTGTCATACTTAATTTCTCTACATTTTGTGCAGTTGGATATAACTAAGTTAATGTGCTCTCTAAGTTTTGGATAATAAATTTTGTCTTTCAAACTATAAAATGTCTCGTTCATGCCACTATGTAGGGATTCTTTTGTGTGATATAAAGCTATTTCTTTGTGGAGTTCCTGTTCGTCATTTATGTCTACTGCTCGTTTTGTACATTTTAAGAATTTTATATTTTTCGTGTCTTTAAAACTGTCTATTATAATACATTGTACTTTATAGTAAATGGAATCTGGTACTTCTGAATATATGCCAATAGTTCCCTATTAATATTGTTTAAGAGTTTCTGTTCTATTTCTAAATTTTCGTCTGCTGGATTAATTTCAATAATTTTTCTGCCTTTATTTTTAATTATACTGTCTGTTGCTAAATATGTGATAATGATTTGAGTTTTGAATTTATTAACTATATCATCTGTTATATAAAAATCTATTGGTTCGTTCTCGTTTGCTGAGTGAATTGTGTCTGTCAATGCTAAATTTGATTCATTAATATTTTCTTTGTCTATAAGCGGGGCTGTTTCCTGCCTACTGAGGAAATCCGCCACTTTGTTATTTTTCCTTTTAAATATTTGATATCACAATCAAATTCTTGTAGTTTCAATATCCATCTTTGATGTTTTGTCCTTGAGGTCTTCCCTTTGTATTTTTTATTTAGATACATAATTGGTTGGTGATCAGTTATAATTGTAAATTGTGTGCCATATAGGTAATGCCTAAAGTAGTCTACGGCATACACAATTGCCAGAAATTCTTTATCTGTCGCGCTGTATTGCTTTTCGTGTTTGTTTAGGGTCCTAGATACGAATGCTATTGGCTGAGTTTGCTGTGATAACACTGCTCCTATTGCAAAATCACTCGCATCTGTCGTTAATGTAAAAGGTTTATCGAATTCTGGGAATTTCAAAATTGGATGTGAACTTATAAGTTCTTTTAAATTTTCAAAAGAATCTATAAATTCTGGGTCATTTTATTAATATTATTTCCTTTTTGTAAATATTTGATCATAGGGTATGCAATTTTTGATGAATCTTTTATGAACTTTCTATAAAACCAGTCATGCCTAAAAACCTTTTAGTTGTTTTTCTGTTTTGGGATTGGAATAGCTAAAATATCTTGTATCTTTTTGGATTTGGTCGAATTCCGTCTTTACTGAGTACATGTCCTAAAAATTCTGTATCTTGTTTCATAAATGAGCATTTATTTACTTGTATTTTTAATCTGTGTTCTTGGAGTTTTTAAAAATTTTTTCTAAAGCATGTTTGTGTTCTTCGAGCGTTGTTGAGAATATTAAAATGTCGTCTAAGTAGACTATACATATTTTTTTATGTAATCTCTTAAAACATCATTCATTAATCTTTGAAAAGTTGCTGGTGCGTTTTTAGTCCGAATGGCATTCTAACGTATTCATAAAGTCCTAATGGTGAAACAAATGCTGTCTTCTCTATGTCTTCTTCAGCCATCAAGATTTGATGATAACCTTTTTGCTAAGTCCAATGTACTGAAATATTGAGCCCTACCAAGTTTGTCTAATATTGAGTCCATGAGAGGTAACGGATATTTGTCTGGTATTGTTACATGATTTAATCGACGATAGTCTACACATAATCTATATTTTTGTACTCCTGAATTATCTATTTTCTTTGGCACCATGCATATAGGTGAGCTGTATTTACTTCTGCTTTTCTTATTATGCCGTTTCTTTCCATTTCTAAAATTTGTTTTCGAATTTCTTCTTCATATTTTGGAGAACACCTGTAAATTTTCGAATTGATCGGTTGGTCCGTTATTGTTCTTATATTGTGAACCACTGTATTTGTATTTGTCAATTGGTCGCCTTCTTTATAGTATAACTTGTTAAATCTTTTGTTTAGATTGGTAATAATTTCCTTTTCTTCTAAATTTAAATCTGTTAAATTAAAGCTTTCAATTTCACTTACTTCCAAAACACAAGCCTCTTCAGGATGCTTGGAATGGAATGGAATTTCAGCATCATTTATCAGTTTAATTGTTTTCTTCTTGAAATCAATAAATTGCACGTTTCTTTGGATGAAGTCCATACCCAATAGAAAATCGTATGATTTATCAGGGTAAAGCCACCCATCTTGAACGAACTTGTGGAGAATATTGAAATTCTCTTGGTGCTTCTGTCATAACTAAGTAATTATTAGTTTCAAACTTTGCATTAATTGTATGAATTGTTTTTGAATATTTTTCAATTATTTTGTAAACATTTTCCTGCACTCTATTTGTGTTTAATATACTAATTGTGGATCCAGTATTTAACAAAAGTAAATTTACAATCTTCAATTGTTCCTTCTATTAAAATTTTTCTTTCATCCGAGGCTACTGGGTAAAAAATCTTTAGGGATTTCACTTGTTGTACTTTTATTATCCTCATCAATTATATTATCAACACTCATTGCCTCTGGGGATTCTGTCTAACATTTTGACTTTCATTTTTATTGTAATTATTATTTGGATATTGATGTGGATTATTGTTAGTATTCTGATTTTGTTGATTATTGTTATAGTTATGATTGTATTGTGGATTAGTATTGTTATTCCTATTTTGTTGTTGATTGTTATATTGTCTCCTAGTATTTTGACTTTTTGGAAAATTGCCATTATTATTGTTGTTTTATTATTATTATTGTTGTTATTATTATTATTATTGTTGTTATTATTATTATTTCTTTGATCAATATTGTTACCTGAGTCATTCTCGGTATTTTTACGAATTAACAATCTTTGATTTAAATTTCCAAAATTTAGACCGATATATTTAGCAATTTCATTTCTAACCATTTGCACTGTTGTTAATGGCATTAGCGAGACTGCCATGGAGCCTGCAGCTAATTTTTTTATTCGTTGAATCAATAGTGAACTTAATATATTTACTAAGCTTTCATTATTTTCAAATACAGCAAAGTCTGTTATTTCTTCCACTATGTACCTTACCTTAATATCTAAATCTTTAATAGATGTCACTCTGAGATTGTTGATCTTCCTAGTCAAACCTATTTGGTCCGTTCTTGGCCGGTAATGATGTCGCAATTTCTCCTTACATTCCTCCCACGTTGTCGGTGTATTGATGGTGAGAACTGTTCTTGCCTGTCCTTGAATCTTCGTGTTGAATATAACGCTGAAAACCTGATCCGCATCATCTGCATATTCCTGCATAATCTGGTCCACTGAAGCAATGAATCCATGGAGAGTACCATCTTGTCCAGTAAATGTTGGAAGATATCGAGTTTCCTTTTCAATCTGGTTTCTAGCTCTTGTTCTTAAGTTCGCATTTGGTAGTTGCATTTGTTGAACAACAATTTGAGTGAGAGCCTGAATGCAATTCTGCATTTCGTTTATATTTTCGTTTTCCATTTTAAAGTTTATATATTTTTTTTTTAGATTTGTTAGTTTAGTTGCACAATTATGACTTTGTCCCTTTTATGACACTATTGTTTTACACTTTTTCACTTTTGGCGATAATTGTTATGCCTTTTCAGCTAAGTTCAAATATCACTTCTTAGTGTGTGTTTTGTTTTTGTTTTAACTTTTTCACTTTCGATAACACTTGTTATGCCTTTTCAGCTAGTTCAAATGTTACTTCTTAGTGTGTTATTAATTTATCCGTCCGTTCAGACTGGCTGCGCCAGTTATATATGTTTGACATATATATACATGAGTTGTATTTCAATAAATAAGAATGTACACAGTGTCGTAGATTTGAACTGGTTTATTCAGAGAATTGATACAAACTGAAGTTAAGCTGTGCAAGAAGTGCTATTTTATACTTGGATGTTGGCGGCAGCCAAACCGTCTGAGTTGTTTATAATTACGTTAGCATATTCTGACTTTAGAGTGCAAGCTTGGTTGTTTATGTTTACGTTAAAGAAGCTAGCAGTCCCAGTTTGGGTTATTAGTTTATAGTGGAAGCTTGAATGTTTATGTTTACATAATTGACGATCGCAATCCCGATCTAATGGAATGCTTTGTATGTGTTAGTGTTGGGTAAGTGGTAAGTGGTGACAAATGAGATGGGGAAGTGGTAAGTGGTGACAAATGTATAACTCGCGCTTTGCAGCGCTTAGAACTCGCTCCCCTACATTCGTTGGTTGAGCATATCAGTGCGATATCTCGTTTGCTCCCTCGAATTGTGTACTCCCTATTATTGTCCGAGAAAGCTTAGTGGTTAGCTTAGGACAATTTAAAAATAATAATAAATAAAAAAAAAGTAGTTCAAAATAATAATTAAAAAAAAATAATAATAAATTTTTTTTTAATTTTCTTTTCGTTGTTGTTGGAAGCAACAAGATTTATTTTGTTTTTATTTTTATATTTTTTGTCGTTTCCTCTAATAACCTAAATAAAAACAAGTAAGAAAGCTACAGTCGAGTGTACTCGACTGTGAGATACCTGCTACCCATTTTGAATAAAAGAAACATATTTTGCGGTATTTTCTCAAAATATACCGAATATATTGCAAAAATACTAAAAATATACCAAATGGTATATTTGGTATATCGACATAGTACCACATTCAAAATATACCATAGACGGCACAATATACCAGATTGTCAGCCAAAGCAACTAAGACCCCTAGTAAGTAAGCGTTTTTGCCCATACAAAAGTATTTCTTTAATAACTTCGACAATTTTTATCTGATCGCAACCAAATTTTCAGGAATCATAACTACTATAGTAAATATTGTATATACGAAAACTCGCAACTCTAGCTTTAAAATTACGCTTGTTATTCGATTTTTGATTTTCGGGGCGAAAGTGGGCGTGGCAAAAATTTGAAACAAACTTGATCTGCGTGCAAACATAACAAATGCTGTCGAAAAAATTATAGCTCTATCTCTTATAGTCCCTGAGATCTAGGTGTTCATACGGACGGACGGACAGACGGACAGACGGACATGGCTATATCGTCTCGGCTGTTGACGCTGATCAAGAATATATATACTTTATAGGGTCGGAGATGCATCCTTCTACCTGTTACATACATTTCCTCTCGGCACAAAGTTATAATACCCTTCTACCCTATGGGTAGCGGGTATAAAACTATTTTGTTAATTAAATGTTAGATGTATAACAACTGTTTAGTGTTAGTATAAACTGGTAGGATATATGTATTGTGTTAGGAAAAATTAATTAGCGCCATCTGTGAGTGGGGCTTAGCAACATTGCAGAAAGATTTTCGCGATAGATGCATCTTAAGGTAGCGAATGACAAAGAATGGGAATATAAGAATACATCAAAGTTTAATGTCCTATTGACAAGTCATCTTTTATTCATTCGTGATGGGTTTCTCGCAAGTCACTTGTTAATTTTGTCTTGGCAATTGCGCTAACTATAGAAAACCAAAATTATTGTGAAATAAAGTGCGTCGATAGCCAAATAAACGACAAAAGTTAAACATCTAAATAAAAGTGCATAGTGCGGGAAAGTATTTCGTGCAACCCCCATTCCGGCCATCAGCCAACAGTGCAACAAGGCGGAGAGAAGATTTTGAGTTTATATGGTGCCGTCCAATAAGGCAGGGTAAATATTCTTCACCGCAGTTGTAAAAGCTTCATACATTAATTCTCTGATTTTTCTCTAAAAATCAGACGGCACGCAGTGATAAATTTTTCTTTTGGATGTCGTTGGTGTAGGCGTCAAGTTAAGCCACCAAACAAATTTCACCCACGCCGCATCGTCACCCGGCAGCAAAACCTTGCACGAAAGCTTTGGAAGCTTTTGCACGATCGTTTTGAAAGCTACAGCGGATCAGCTGATAGCTGCAAGAGAGGCAAGCTCTGTGATCTGCCAGAAATTAGAGGAGCGATTTGCAGCGATACCTGCGCCGCCGCCACCTTAAAATTCATTGGGAGTTGTCTCTGAGAGGGCTATCAAGGAGATCGCCAACATTACCACGGATGTTGTACATGTGTTAGTGACCGTGCGACCACCTACAAAAGCGGTATATTATACTATGTAACCGTTGTAAATAAATTTCATTAGTTACAATAAGTTGTCCTACATATATCTTGCCCGTAAATACATTTGTTCTCTGTCAAGTTTTGCAATTTTAAATTTAAATTTATTTTTGTTTACCAAAACAATGGAACATCTGGCATAGAAGCTCAGATCACCATGCTAGCATAAAGCTTTTGTCAAGGCTTTAAACTTTTGCTCCACAGCTGAATCAACAACAACAAAACAACACTGGAGAATGATGTAAGTGAGCCTTTCTTATACATAACTTTTTACATATTGTACGCAACAGAGCTTAGTTTCGATTGAATCTGTTGAATGCAAAGTTTATAGTCCGAAAGAAGTTTTTTTGTTTCGCTGGCAGCTTAACTTCGTTGCACCTGATAAACCTTAAGTTTCTTAACGCTGAGTACTTGCGGTGGTCCATTGCCATACTATGATATAGACTCCTAATTAAATAGTTTTATATTTTATAAAAAAACTATCAGAAAATTAGCGATCCACATATAAAAATTGCAAGATGAAATATTCGCTATTTATTCCTATTATTCATATTTATTTTATTTATCTATTTATTTAGTTTTTAAGTATTGTAGTAGGACGTGTGCCTACACACACATACATACATATACTTTAACTCGATGCTCTCTCGGCTATCCGAACTCTCTCTCTCGATATTGGCTCTCTTTATCTTTTCTCTCATTCTATTTCACATTCTATGTATTCTATGTATAACATAATTAAGCTGCGCGGTCAGTCTTGATCGAGCAGCAGAATAAATCGGACGCTAAGCTACAATTCGTGTTGTTTTATTAACTACCACAATTTCAGAAGTGGGATCGGCCATGAAAAAAAAAAACATGAACACGTCTACATTTGACAAATACGCTACGGCCCAGTTAAAAAAGTGGCTAACAGAGCTATGTTTGCCCACGACAGGCAGCAGAGCGAAATTAATAAAACGGTTGTTCGATGTTTCACCAGAGATGTTTAAAAAGTACCAGCAGGAAGCAACGATTTATTAAGTTTGGCCAATATTTTGTCTGGCCAAGAAAAGGAATTGCACAACAACAACGAGCGTCATGATCAGACTCAAAATGTTCGCGAAAATTCTGACAGAGGACCAGGATTTGTTAAACACCATTGAAAAGCTGCAAGAAGAATTACGTTTAAGCAAAGAGGAATTGCGAAATTCGCAGAACAACGTAGCTGCACATCAGATGTATACATCAGAAATAGACAACAACAACGGCGCCACACAGTTTTTGCACGCAGCTGCACAGCGTTCGGCGCCAGAAGTCGCGAATTTGGGCGACAACAACAACGACAGCAACGGGATCGAGACAACAACAACGGTGATATACAGTTTTTGCGCGCAGCTGCACAGCATTCGGTGCCAGAAGTCGCGAATTTGGGCGACAGCAACGACAACAACAACATCAGCAGTTCTGTATTTCAAGCTATGGGCAGCACTGGAAATGTAACGGGCAGTACTGAGAAGAGAAGAATTGAGCTAAACGAAGTAAAATGTGGATCAGCGGTCTCGCTCGCACTCGGAAAGGAAGCTACGCTAGAGTTCGACGGAAAATCATGTGCACGCATTTGGGAGAAGATCGCTTCATCACAAGGCAACATCTGTTAGGAACACAGACTGTTAGGCAACAACTGTTAGGAACATAGATTATTAGGCAACATCTGTTAGGAACACTGATTGTTATGCAACAACTGTTAGGGACATCAACTGTTAGGAACATCAATTGTTAGGCAACAACTGTTAGGAACATAGACTGTCAGGCAACAACTTTAGGAACATAGACTGTCATGCAACAACTGTTAGGAACATAGATTATTATTCAACATCTGTTAGGAGCACAGACTGTTAACGATAACAGAGCGAATAATGAAAACAAACTGTTAGGAAATAACACAACTGTTACGAGGTTGTTATGCTAAACCACAACTGTTACGAGATTGTTATGCTAAATCACAACTATTAGAGGATCAATTTATTAAGGGCGATAGATTAAATGAAAAAAAAAAACTTTTATGGAATTATTAGAAGAAAATAGTTAAGAACAACAAAGATTTATCAAATTAGTAAACTCAGCAACATTCACAAAATTAGATTTGAAAATGGCTACTTCCATGTTTACATGGAAGAAACTTTTCGATGATTTAATCAGGCAAGAATTAAATAATAAGTAAAAATGTATAAAAATATTTTACTGTACGAAATAATAGTAAAAGTATTAGTTAAGATTTATTTTTATTCTTTGTAAAGTCAAGATCAGGAGATCTGGTTCGCAGGATGGCCGAGTTGTAGTAGGACGTGTGCCTACACACACATACATACATATACTTTAACTCGATGCTCTCTCGGCTATCCGAACTCTCTCTCGATATTGGCTCTCTTTATCTTTTCTCTCATTCTATTTCACATTCTATGTATTCTATGTATAACATAATTAAGCTACGCGGTCAGTCTTGATCGAGCAGCAGAATAAATCGGACGCTAAGCTACAATTCGTGTTGTTTTATTAACTACCACAGTATTTATGAAATAGTTATAATTTAGCTATAATATTTCCACATATGTATTTCTGTTGTTTTTCGATCATGTTTTCGTTGATTGATTTATTTGCGGTTTCTTTATGTATTTTATTTTAATTAAATTGTTTATAATGTTTATTATGTGCTAGTTGCTAGTAGAAAATATTCATGAAAATAGTGAGTATGGGTATATTCTAGAGGTTGATCTAGATTACCCTTACTCAATCCCCGATGAACACAATGATCTACCATTCTTTCCTGATAACAACCTACCATCAAGCACTTGCAAAACTCCAAAGTTGATAGCCGATCTCGCTGAAAAGAAGAATTATATCATATACTATAAAACATTAAAACAGTGTATGAGTCATGGCTTGGAATTAAAAAATTCACTCCATCCTTCAATTTAGGCAGAAAGCCTGGCTCAAGAAATATATATGATATAAACACTGAGCATAGGACCAGAGCCAAAAATAATTTTGAAAAGATTTTTTTCAAATTATTGAACAATGCTGTTTATGGGAAAACCATGGAAAACAGTGAAAAAAAATGGATGTACGAATAATAACGGAGTGGGAGTATCCAATTGAAAATAGGAAGTCAGGGCGACCCAAATTATGTACTAGAGATTTAATATCGAAATCTAATTTTCACAGTGCATCAAAGTACAGTGAAACTATGTATGCAATTCAAATGAAGAGGTTACACAACATTTGTGATAAACCAATTTATTTAGGACTTGTAGTGTTTGGGAAAGCACTGAAATTAAATTATATGAATACGGATTCATTCATTTACAAAATAAAAACAAATGATTTTATGCAGATATCCGGAATGATGTGGAGTTAAAGTTTGACACGTCCGAATATCCAGATGAATTGGCAGAGTTGTATAAGACTAAGAAATGTAATAAGAAACGATTGGGTTTCTTTAAGGATGAGTTGCATGGTAAACCAATGACTGAGTTTGTTGGTATACGCTCAAAAATGTATGCGTATAAATGTGAAAATTTCGATAACTCTGGCGAAATATGCATCAAAAAGGGGTAAAGGCATGTTGTTTGAGGGGCATTACATTTTCAAACTATTCAATTACTTTGTATACTGCAAAGCAAGAACGTGGTAGTATGAACATGTTTAGGTCGAGAAGGCATGAAATCAGTACAGTCGAAATAATAAAAAGTACATTAGATAGCAAGGATAACAAGCGAATAATAGAAAAAGATAGGAATTCAACTATAGCAAGAAGCAAAAAGACCACACAATCCCCACGTCGTATAGACCTATAAGCCTACTTTCATGCTTATCTAAACTCTTTGAAAATGCGTTTTGATTCGGATAAACACATACCTAAGACTCCAGGAAGGAATCCCGTCACATCAATTTGGGTTTCGTGAAAAGCACGGAACAATTGAGCAGGTCAACCGGATAACATCAGAAATTCGGAACGCGTTCGAAAAACGAGAGTACTGTACTGCCATATTTTTAGATGTCTCTCAAGCATTTGACAGAGTCTGGCTAGAAGGTCTAATGTACAAGATCAAGACAATGCTCCCCAGCAACACCCATAAGCTTTTAGAGTCTTACCTTTACGACAGAAAATTTGTTGTGAGATGCAACTCTGCTATATCTGATGTTTTCACTGTTGGAGCTGGAGTTCCTCAAGGTAGTGTGCTAGGGCCAACACTATACGTCCTCTACACAGCAGACATCCCGACAAGCACACGAAT
The DNA here is from genome assembly GCF_023558535.2 of Drosophila nasuta. Taxonomy (NCBI): domain Eukaryota; kingdom Metazoa; phylum Arthropoda; class Insecta; order Diptera; family Drosophilidae; genus Drosophila; species Drosophila nasuta. The sequence goes on from NW_026869528.1 coordinate 152,981, forward strand.
AACAACATCTACGTTTGCTGATGATACAGCTATTCTTAGCCGCTCAAAATGCCCGAGGCAAGCAACTGCGCAGCTAGCTCTTCATATAATCGATGTTGAAAAATGGATATCAGATTGGCGAATTAGAGTGAACGCACAAAAATGCAAGCACGTTACATTCACCCTGAACAAGCAAAACTGTCCGCCGCTAACATTAAACAACACTCTACTCCCGCAAGCAAACGAAGTGACATATCTAGGAGTACACCTCGACAGAAGACTCACATGGCGCCGGCACATTGAAGCCAAAAGAACACACCTAAAGCTAAAAGCCAGCAGCCTTCATTGGCTTATCAACGCTCGGTCTCCCCTCAGCCTTGAATATAAAGTCCTGCTGTATAACTCGGTACTAAAACCTATATGGATGTACGGCTCCCAATTATGGGGGAATGCCAGCAATAGTAATATTGACATAGTCCAGCGAGCTCAGTCGAAGATCTTGAGAACCATCACCGGGGCACCGTGGTACGTTCGCAACGAAAACATACAACGCGACTTAAACGTCCTACCAGTCAAAGAAGTGATCGCAGAACAGAAGGAAAAGTACTTTACCAAGCTACTCTTGCACCCTAACCACCTGGCGAGAGGTCTAACAAGGTTGAGCAACCAATCACGTCTTCGTCGTAATGACTTACCTACCCAGCGACCGATTTGAGGGACGCGCAACCAGAATGCAGTTTTAACACACTGTTAGCTAAATTTTAATGTTAAGATTCGTAAACTTATTGTTAGTCCTCAAAAAAAAAACTATAGCAAGAGCACATTATTTAGTAATTCCCTTTGAAATTGAGAGTTACATATCAATTCTAGAAGCAGAGTCAAGAGTTTGGCGCAGCCAAATCACACAGTAATCAAACTAATTTGAATAAAATAAATAAGCTTAAAAGAAAGTTGGATAATAATGAAAGTGCGATTGACATTTATGAAGGACAATTAGTATTACATTTCATGTTAATGGATGGGTTGAAAAAAGAAAACTAGATGTTTAGAATAATAAAACAATACTTTATTCAAAATGAAAATGTAGAAATAAAACAAAAGAAATGTTTTAAATCATGTGTTCGTATTAGTTATTTAAGAAAAATAAAAAATGTTAAATAACTTGAAATAAAATAAAAAGAAAAAAATACAAAACACAAAATTGTTTTCAATCTTATATTATTACAAAATTTCATTCTTATGGATCCAGCTGTCTATTGCTCTATTGCCATTCTTTTTTAACACTTTTTCAACCAGATAAGTGTTAGGAAAACTTGTTTTTTCAGTTCCTCTTTGTAATAGGCCGCTTGTCGTAGTTGAAATTGGCTAAGCCTAAAAAGTATGCAACATTTTTCTTCTTTTTCTGCACTCATACATAATTATACCTATTATTTATTATATTATTTATTTATATGTTTATTGTCCTAGTTAATTTGTATTACTTAATTTGTGTTTTGTAGTCTGAGAAAATGGTACTCAATGTCTTGTCATGTTTTGTTCTGAGAAGCGGAGCTTTATTTACAAATGAGACTGAAAGCTCCAAAATAGCGCCATCTATTGGTGGACCACGATACATGCAAGCATGAATTGCTAGATCAGCTGATCGTGTTAAGTCCAGACCAAAATAGACAAGCGATTACCTTTTGAGTAGGATTAATTGTCAAATTTCCGAAAAAAGGTTTTTGTTGTTGGTTTTTGGATGGAAGAAAAATGGTTAGCAGGTTATGTGGAGAATTGCTTCCCACCAGGTGGTGTTTCTACTGCAAAACACCTGCGTCCGACAGCCTTGCGATCTCCGTTGGCTATTTGCTCCTCACTTGTGGTGGCATCGAGGCCGAGTATCTGCGTCACCCAGGAGGAAGGCGAACGGCAGCTTATTTTTTTGTTTGTTTGATTATTATTGTTAATTTACGTTATGTTGTTTAACTATGCATCTATAAGTGATAGTCCATCAATGTTGTAAGTGTAATATGATGTGGCGAGAAAGTTGAACCAACAACTTTTCTGGGTCCTTCATAATACAAGTGCCACTGTACTATTGTATAAAATAGAAATGGCAATCATTTAAGAAGGCATGTATGGCAACACCTATAGGCAAAATATCTTTGTAAAATTGTATTTAGTTATAAAATTTAATGTTTTTGTATTGCCTGAAAAGCATGTAAACCATACCTGCATACATTTGTATGTATGCATGTTTGTTTTGATCGACGCTACTGGTCATAGCAGTCAGCTTTCATGCAGGCGCAAAAGCTCGCAATTATTATTATTCCCCACAGATACACCACAGACAGGCACCAACACAAGGAAAGATCTTTCTGCGTGGGAGTCTCTAATGTATGTAAGTCTGTTTCACTCTAACTAATTAATAATACATGAGCTACAGCTAAAGCTTCCCTTTTGCTGGTGGTCCATCTGTCCATGGCGCTGCTACAGCTGTCTGCAGTCCCAGCGGTCAGTGACCTTGCGAGACTGGCAATAGCAAAACATTTCATTGAGTGACAGCCATCAGCTGATCCTCATTTTTACTTGCATCTAGTGATTGCCTATATTCGGTGTGATGGTCTAACATTGCATTTCTAAATGAACCAAAACTAGTTCAGTTTAGCTAATTTTTTTTCCTTCTCTTAATTTAATCAACATTTAAATGCTAAAATTTTTATTTATATTATAATTATGCTAGAACATATTTTATATTTATAGGTTAATTATTTTTAGTATTTATTTATTTATTTTTTCCTTTTTGGCCTTATTTAATTAATTCCGCCTCATACACACTTACTATGTTTGTCCGTTAATTTATTTATTTCTTTATTTTTCTTGTCATTTCGTTTGTAATGTTAAAATTCAAATCACTTTTCTTATATGTTAATAAATTAAGTATGTCCGCTTAATTGTTTACTTTTATTTGGAACCATGCCTAACCAAGCAGGAGTAGGTTAGCCGAACCACTGTCTTTTAGGGATCCTGCCAACTTTTTAGTTTTTGGCAACGAATGCAGGATCACGGTAGGGTGGGCGTCTGCACACAATAACAGCTGTGTTGCATGAGAGAGTGGCTCCGTCTTCTTTGTTAACCTACCTTCCTCTCCTTCCCTTTCTCTTCTCTTTCACTATTGTTTAATGTAACCTTCCCATTACACTCCTTCTTCTCTGTCTTCCCATATGTACGCGAGTTTTAAATGTATTATTATTATAAGTGGTGCGTCCTATTAGTTGGCCCTTTCCTTGAACCCCATGCTATCTGAGCAAAGCCTGAGAAGCCAGCGCGTACGCCACGCTAATAAACACAACACCAGCACCCGACGAATATTACACTAGTGATTCGTTACAGATATAATTATAATTTAATAATATATTTTGGCGCTTCAACGTGGGGCCTGTTTTGGATAGAATCTAAACATGGCCTTTAAAATATTATATATGCTCTAGAATCAATAACATCTAGTGATTCAAGTCTTTTGTTGTCCTTATACATATTTGTGTACTAGTTTAGTCTCTTTGTGTCTGTGTTGTTATCGAGAAAGTAATACCTCATAAGACCAGGGCAAAAGAACTTAATCAAGACGGTTGTGGTTGACGTTTTCGAAAATAATAGCTTCAACATGGCTTTATACTCAAACGATCAAACTGTCTACTGTCATTTATATGTGTAGAGCTTACTTTGAAAAAGTTCGTGGACCAGATCTGCCTCTTGCGGTAAGCAAAACACCTAATGAAAACGATGGAAATAAATTAGTACTACAAAATTAATTCAGCAATGGACAACTAAATTGATTGACTGGGGTTGTATAGTCCCGTGGTGGCGCAAGTCAGCTTAATGTGTTTAGTATTGTTTATTGTCCGTCTTCATCAATCATAAAAGTTTACAATGTAATATTACTAATTAGGCGATCTATTATCGACCGAGTATGGGTTGCATGCGCTATTACGCTATACTTGGTTTTGAAATAATTGCTCTTAATGTTGGTATTATTAACATGAAGGAGCTATTTTCCCAATTTATTTTCTTCCCTTTTAGTGGCTGTTAAGGCATTCACATTTCAATTAGTGTTTGAAACGGATCGTGGCTCAGAGCTGCTTTCTCGTCATACTAATTGAAGGTATGCTTATCTAGCAACTAGTCCTATCCATTCAGGTGGGTTAATAGGAAAATCTGGAGGCTAACTTACACTCTGTGAAGTTTTGCATGGTTTCCAAATATCTTATGAATCGTGTTTGATTATCAGTTTTGTTAAAATTTGTATTTGTATTATTATTTATTTATCTATTTAATTGTTCAGTTATGTTTGTGTGTTAATTATTATTTGGTATTTGTTTATTTATTTATTTATTTCATTTTTTTCTCTTATTTATTTAAGTCTTTATTTATTTATATATTATTTTTCCCCATTATTATTATTTATTTATACAGTTGTTTGGCGTAGAAAAATTCTTTTCTTCATTAGCAGAAAGTATGAAGATTAGGTCTTACATATCATGCCAGGTCCAATAATTCAAGGTGAAACCATTTGTTGTGTTTGCACTCAGGAGGTCGAACATCCTGCTCAATTGTTAGCTACAAGGTGCAATCATTATTTTCACCACGCCTGCTTTAATAATCGCACTGACAATAGGAATTTGTGCCCAGTGTGTCGAACTGTGTTAATAAGATCTTCTATGAATCTTGCTGAAGAGTTGGAAGCGGCCAGTTCAAGCGCAACTATGATAACTAGAGGGCAAGCGAAAGCCACGGCGGCGGTCGCATCCGCAAATGCCAATGTAGGAAATTCTACTGGTAATGGTAGTAGGTCCAGCTCGCAGCCAAGGCAGCCGACTCCAATTCCACAAGCTCCACAACCGGTTGTAGTTCAGAGTCCAATAGCTCAGCCAGCGGCAAGTGCTGTTGGCCAAGAAATACAACAGGCAATGGCGGCTGCGATATCAGTAGCATTAGTACAGCAGACGCAGATACTATCGCAGGTGCTGGAGAATGGGTTTCAGAGAGTAGCTCAGCAACAACTAGCTGTACATAATGAACAATTTCAATCCGTCCCTAGACCTTCTCCACCAAGTCCACAGCATCAAAGCTTTGAGGAGTTGTTTGATTACCAAATCGGCTAGATACGAATCCGTTGGTAAATCCGAGAGCGCCGCAAGTTGGTGTCAACTCTTCGTCACAGGGTTCACAACTTAGTAATAGTTTGCGACCCGACAGAATTAGCCAGATTATTGCTAATTGAAGCTGCGTTACCTTGGTCATTCGTCTATGTCGATAGAAGATTTTCTTTATCGCGTAGAAGCATTGACTCGGCAAACCCTTGACGGAGACTTTGAGTTGCTAGCCAAATATGCGAGTAACTTGTTTGAGGGTAGAGGGAGTGAATTTTTCTGGAGGTACCACAAAAGTGTGACAGAAGTTCGTTGGGCAGACTTATGCAAGGCATTTGTTGGCGGGCGAACTAAATTTTCTACTGGGGCTTCGCCAGCGCATTTCCTACTGGGCATTTGTAATCGGTGATTCTCTTTTGTGCATTGGAATTTCACCGTTACGTTCGCTAGATGTAGCAAATGCAGCTGCAAATTTCGGCAGCGTGATTTAATTTGAATTTGTATTTGAGCCCAAGCAGAGGCAAATAATTGTTAACAATAAAATAGGATTTGAAGGTGTGCGCAGAGCACGAATGTAAGTAAAATTATGAAATTATAATGAAATGTAAATAATGTAATGAAAATAATAAAGATTTCAGCAAATATTGATCCACTACAAGTTGTAGTTTTCGAGTAGTGGATTGCTCGAAGTACGAGCAACGGCACACCAACCAAGGCGCGGATCCGGTGCCAACATTCTGAAATATTCTTGCTAAGACTCGAATATTCAGTCTTATTTTGGAATATCAGTCTGAATCTGGAATAATATCAGTTTTTGGAGATACACATATTGTGTGTGGAGCACTTTGAAAGTTTGCAATTTGGAGTCGTGACATAACCTCAACCACGACTATGGCAAATCGGGAGGAACACGTGCCTGGAAAAGAGATGACGAGTGATGGTCAGCAATTAGATGGAGCTGCTCCTCAAGATCCAATTGGACCTGCCAATGGTTTACATGAAGCCGTTAATGTGCAGGCAGCTGTCGCGGGTTTTGAGCGCAATGGAGCAGCAAATATAGGCCGCTCATCTTCGTCATATGGAATCAGCACATCGTCGAGTTCATCAACTCCTATCCAGCATAAACCGGCAAACACACAAATGTACTTTGATAGCTCAGGATATGGCACGGTGATCAACAAGCTCCATATGGATTCATCTCGTGGAGGATTGTCAATGCCATATCAAGCGAACACTGCAGCAGCGATGGGTGGTATAATCAATGGATTGCCACAGCCGGGATCAATGGGATTGCCCAGTAATCTTCAACAACCGAATGACATGCACGCTGCTAATTCATTGGCTAGAGTGGGCCTTGACGGCCGCTCAAATCAGTGCACGACATGTCATTAGCCGAGATCTACCTACTTTCACTGGAAAGCCTGACGAATGGCTGCTGTTCATTAGCAATTATGAGCAGTCGACGGAAAGATGTGGATTCAGTAACGAGGAAAATCTTATACGCTTACAGAAGTGTCTTAAGGGCCAGGCACTGGAAGCGGTACGCGGAAAATTGATGGTGCCAGATACAGTGCCGTATGCAATTGGAACATTGAGAATGCTGTACGGCCGACCAGAAATAGTACACGCCGCGTTACAAGGAAAATTGAGAGACGAGCCAGCGATAAAGGCAGATAATTTGGACTCCGTCATTCGACTAGCCCTTGCTGTCCAAAATTACTGCGCAACTATGTCTGCATTGGTCTTCATGACTTTTGCATGATCCTGTCTTGTTGAACGAATTGGTCGCAAAGATGCCGAGCAGTATGAAGTTGGACTGGGGTCGACACCGATTGGTAAATCAAAGCGTCAACATGGCCACATTCGACAATTGGCTTTTCAATGTGGCAATGTGTGCCAGTATGGTAACTCCGTATGATGTCGGACGAACAACCTCAGCCAAAGCTTCAAAAGAAAGGTTGTTTGTGCACAGTGTTAGCGACAACAATGAGGAGACTCAACAGCGACAGCATCATGGAGAATCAGAGAAGACTACATGCCCAAAATGTGGAGGCACGCACCGACTGTCGGAATGTGTCGACTTTCGAGCATTGAACGTTAAACAGCGCTGGGAGTTTGTGAAATCGAAACGGCTATGTTTCTGTTGTTTCTGGCGGCATCTCGTACGAAACTGCGAAGCTAAAGAAACCTGTGGCGTCGATGGATGCAAATCAATTCACCACGTACTGCTGCATACCGCCGCAGGCAATGATGGCAGAAACAAGCTGACTGGGCAAACAGTGCCTCGATCTGCCAACAAGGAGGAGTCTTCAATCATGTTTCATGGAAAGACTGCGAGTAGCCCTCTCTTTCGCTATATCCCGATAACGATCCACGGCAAATCCAAATCTGTGAAAACATTTGCTTTGGCCGATGAAGGAGCTGCTTGTTCTTTAATTGAAAGATCCTTGTCTGACGAGCTCGAGCTAGAAGGACCGGCAACTCAATTGTGCCTGAAATGGACAGGTGATGTTTCTAAGGTTGAAAACAATTCGCAATCGTTGGACATCACTGTATCAACTACGAGTATGGAATCGCAGCGATACACTCTGAAAAGTGTGCGAACAGTGTCTGATCTCGACCTACCAGAGCAAAGCCTCGACCAGCAATTATTGAGTCTCGGAGTCACCTCTGTACGTTGCCTATAGATCCCTATTCCAACGTACGAGCACGAATCATCATTGACTCGACAACATTAAATGGACTATTCCGCTGGAGTTGCATGAAAGTGAAGACGACGATGTTATTGCAGCACGTTGCAGGCTTGGCTGGGCTGTTTACGGCCGCTCAGCAAAGAAATACTCATCGATTCCACGCCTGCTACATATTTGCCAATGTAGTGAGACTGGCAGTTTGGATGTTGCATTGAAAGAGTACTTTTCTTTGGAATCTCTGGGAATTGTCGCTACGATCAATCCATTACGATCCAAAGACGATGAGCGATCGATGCAAATCATGGAAGCAACGACAACGTTCTTGGCAGACGAGAAAAGGTGGCAAACTGGATTACTGTGGAGATTCGACAAAGTGGTCTTGCCTGACTCCTATGAAATGTGTCTTAAGCGACTAAAATGTCTTGAATCGAAAATGTCGAAAGATCCGCAGTTACGCAACTTCATGCTAACGACGATGAAAAACTATAAGGAAAAACGTTACATCAGACGCCTGGATGATAGTGAGTTGGCGCGTAAAGATATAACATGGTTTCTTCCTATCTTTACCGTCACCAACCCTAACAAGAAGAAGACACGTTTAGTGTGGACGCCGCAGCGAAGATCCAAGGAGTGTCTCTAAACGACTGCCTGCTAAAAGGTCCTGACACACTTGCATCATTGATGGGCATTCTAATACGCTTCAGAGAACGCCCAATTGCTATTTCGGGAGACATACGCGAAATGTTCCACCAAGTGAGGGTGCGACCAGAGGATCAGGCAGCTCAGAGATTCCTCTGGCGAGATGGAAACTCGCAACGGCCACCGGAGGTATACGTCATGCAAGTTATGACCTTTGGAGCATCGTGTTCACCTTCCTTGGCGAATTATGTTTTGAAACGCAATGCTCAACGATATGAAGCTGAATATCCCGAGGCCGTAAAGCCATTTGCGGCAACACTTTCGTCGATGACTGGCTTCAGTCTGTGGACTCAGTAGCTGAGATGACAAAGCTGGCCCAGGCTGTAAAACTAATTCATGCTGGTGGAGGATTTGACATGCGACACTGACATCCAATTCTCAAGCAGTGGTCTGTGCTCTTGAGAATAGATATGACATGTTGGACAAGCCAATTTGTTACCCAGATGTTGGTCCGGAAAAGGTTCTGGGCATGTGGTGGCAACCTGGAGAAGATTGTCTAACGTTTATGGTGAAGCCAGATACGATCGCAAAGGCTCTGGATGGTCGGCCAACTAAACGCCGCGTCCTGAGCATGATTATGACCATATTCGACCCCTTGGAATTGTTGGATTTTTCAACATACGCGCAAAAATCATTCTGCAAAATATATGGAGGAGTGGAGTCGGATGGGATGAGCCGCTCAAAGAAGAAGACGAGGCAGACTGGCGTCGTTGGTTGGATTTGGTGCCAACGTTAAACAATCTGCGTATAGCCCGATGTTTGAAAGGAGTTAGTGCAGCTAGATGTCTGGAAATGCATACATTTGTAGACGCAAGTGTTAATGCATACGCTGCCGTCGTATACATCCGAGCTGAAGTAGACGATCAAGTTCATTGCAGCCTTGTAGCGTCGAAAACAAGGGTTGCTCCATTGAAACCAATTTCGATACCTCGCATGGAACTCATGGCTGCTGTTTTGGGGCTGAGGTTGGCCAGATGTATCGAGTCTGAAATGTCAGTACACGTTGACAAGAAAGTATTCTGGACAGACTCTAGAGACGTTCTATTCTGGATACGTTCGATGTTCGTAAGTTTCACCAATTTGTTGCACTCCGCATTGGCGAAATCTTAGAAGGATCAGATGTGAGTAACTGGAGATGGGTCCCGTCAGCGCAAAATGTGGCCGACGATGGTACCAAATGGACAAGAACGCCTGTCATTAACGAAGCGAATAGGTGGTTCAGAGGGCCTGAATTTCTATATTCGGATGACTCTCAGTGGCCGCAGATGAACATTGATGCGAGCCAACATAGCAATACTATTCTGCAACACGTCGAAGAGCAATTGGAAGTCATGTCACCTTTGAGCTGTATCTCACCAGACCCAGAAAGATTCAGCAAACTGGAGAGATTAAGAGCCGCACAGTTGCGAGTATTGATTTCTTATGATCTATTGTCAAGAAGAGCATGGGATCGGAATTAAAGAAGTTACTATTACTTGAGCGGCCAATCGAGATGGATATCATTCTAATACGAGTGTGCCAGGAAACCGAGTATTTCAGCGAGATGAAATGCTTAAAAACGGGAAGCAGTATTATGGATCGGAAGAGCAAGCTATTCAAATGCTCTCCGTACTTGGACGAAGTAAGCATACTGCGCGTCAAGGGAAGAATCGACCTAATAGAAGGAGTCGAAGTAAACCTAAAGCGACCCATAATCCTACCAAGAAGACATCGATTTACATTTCTGCTGGTTGAGTCGTATCATCGCCGGTACCATCATCTGTACGACGAGATCGTGGTCAATGAACTACGGCAAAGGTTCCTGATATTTGGTCTGAGAGCCTTGGTGAGAGAGGTTTCTCAAACTTGTCCAGCATGCCGGATGAGGCGCGCGCGTCCTAGGCCTCCAGAAATGGGAAGTCTACCGCGCGAGCGTTTGGCGCACCACATGGCGCCGTTCACCTATACAGGAGTGGATTACTTTGGGCCCATCGACATCATCGTTGACGACGGCACGAGAAGCGCTGGGGTGTTCTGTTCACATGCCTCACAATTCGTGCCGTACACCTGATATCGCAACGTCACTGTCAACCGACTCTTTCTTTGTATTCTAAAGGCATTTATAGCGAGACGTGGTTGCCCGCGACGAATGATGTCCGATAATGGAACTAACTTCGAGGTGCGAGTAGAGTGTTAAAAGATGAAGTGGAGCGTATATCGACCAGGGATGTGGAGACCAAATACCCAGAAATGGAGTTCATGTTCATTCCGCCAGGCTCACCGCACATGGGCGGTGCATGGGAAAGATTGGTACGCTCAACAAAGTCCATTCTAACGGAGATCTTGCCGCCTGGTGGATTGCGAGAAGAAGTGCTTCGTGCTGCGTTGGCTGATGTGGAGGGTATTCTCAACTCACGCCCACTCACATATGTACCACTGGAATCGGCAGACTCAGAAGCGCTTACACCGAACCATTTCCTCTTGGGCCACTCTAGTGGAATTCGTGAACGAGACAGCGAAATACAAAATGGTAACAAGCTTTGCCAAAGGATTCAGAATTTCGAGCCAGTTAGCCGATCAGTTCTGGAAAAGATGGATTCGAGAATATCTACCAACGCTTACGCGTCGTACCAAATGGTTCCAACCGCCGCCAGATTCGATCGCCGTGAATGACATTGTTGTTATCGCAGATGAGAATGGCAAACGAAACAGCTGGCCCAAAGGAGTTGTGGTAGATGTTCACCGATCGAGAGACGGTCAGGTACGGAGTGCCGTAGTGCGCACTCCAGAAGGTATTGTGACTCGCCCCGCCGTAAAGCTAGCCAAATTAGATTTGAAAATTGGTAATACACAACGCGAATGCTAGTGAATTACGGGGTGGGGAATGTTGGCGGGCGAACTAAATTTTCTACTGGGCTTCGCCAGCGCATTTCCTACTGGGCATTTGTAATCGGTGATTCTCTTTGTGCATTGAATTTCACCGTTACGTTCGCTAGATGTAGCAAATGCAGCTGCAAATTTCGGCAGCGTGATTTAATTTGAATTTGTATTTGAGCCCAAGCAGAGGCAAATAATTGTTAACAATAAAATAGGATTTGAAGGTGTGCGCAGAGCACGAATGTAAGTAAAATTATGAAATTATAATGAAATGTAAATAATGTAATGAAAATAATAAAGATTTCAGCAAATATTGATCCACTACAAGTTGTAGTTTTCGAGTAGTGGATTGCTCGAAGTACGAGCAACGGCACACCAACCAAGGCACGGATCCGGTGCCAACACATTGAAAAATCAGTTTACAGATGGCAGAACTGATTTGGAGATTCGAACAGCTATTTCGCAACGAAAGCAGAAAGCCAACGAATCGTTCGATCAGTTCTACGAAGCCATTATGGCATTAGTAGATCGTTTGAACAGCCCAATGAGTGAGCAGTCCATACTGGAGGTCTTGCGAGCCAATTTGCTCTCGGATATTCAGCACGAATTATTGTATGTGCCAATATTCAGCGTTGAGCAGTTGCGTCACACTGTTCGTACGCGAGAGAGGTTTTAAAACCATTTCAATGCCATCATCAATTCCAAGAGGTTTACCGAGACGGCATGTAAGTGAAGTCACGGTGCAAGCCACAATGGATGAAGAGGATGATGTTGAAGATCCAGAAAATCTGGAGGTGGATGCTCTAACACTTTCTTGTTGGAATTGTGGGAAGAGTGGACATCGATACCAAGATTGTGTAGCAGAACGTAAAGTGTTTTGTTACGGTTGTTGTAAACGTGACACGTATCGACCCAGTTGCAACGAAGTGTGCAATTCCAAAAATCCTGTATGGGCGTGCACCATTGACAAGTGCACGCAAACTAGTCTCGA